>NW_020838076.1:403199-404964 GCF_003676395.1 Aethalodelphis obliquidens | reverse complement strand
CAGTATGAGGGGCAAGCCTCTGGCAGCAGAGGCTCGGGTGACTTTGCGTGAGCCTGAGGCGCGCAGTGTTTTCTCCGGTGGAAGTTGTCCCTGGATCGTGGGACCCTGGCAGTGGCAGGCTGCACGGGCTCCCAGAAGGGGAGGTGTGGAGAGTGACCTGTGCTCGCACACAGCCTTCTTAGTGGCTGCAGCAGCAGCATTAGCATTTCATGCCCGTCTCTGCTGTCCACGCTGATAGCCGTGGCTCGTGCCCATCTCTTGAGCTTGTTTAGGTGGTGCTCTGATCAGGAAATGTGATACCTCCAGCTCTATTCTTTCTCAAGATTGCTTTGGCTATTTGGGGTCTTTTGTGGTTTCATACAAATTTTAGGGTTGTTTTTTCTATTTCTGTAAAAAATGCCATTGGAATTTTGGTAAGGATTGCATTGAATCTGTGGATCATTTTGTATAGTGTGGACATTTTAACAAAGTTAATTCTTCCTATCCATGAGCACAGAATATATTTTCACTTATTTGTGTCTTCACATTCTTTCATCAAATTTTTATAGTTTTGGTGTCCTGATCTTTCACCTTCTTGGTTAAATTTATTCCTATATATTTTATTCTTTTTGATGCTATTATAAATAGAATTGTTTTCTTAATTTCTTTTTCTGATAGTTTTTTGTTAGTGTATAGAAATGTAAGTGATTTTTGTATTTTAATTTTGTATCCTGAGGTTTTACTGAATTTTTTTATTAGGTCCAACAGTGTTTTGGTGGAGTCTTATAGTTTTCTGTATATAATATCATGTCTTCTGCAAATAGAGACAATTAAAATTTTACTTCCCAATTTGGATGTCTTTTCTTTCTTTTTCTTGCCTAATTACCCTGGCTGGGCTTCAAGTACTATGTTGAATGAAGTGGTGATAATGGGCATCCTTGTCTTATTTCTGATCTTCGAAGGAAAAGTTTCATCTTTTTGCCATTCAGTATGATGTGAGCTATGGGCTTATAATATAGAGCCTTTATTATGTTGAGGTATGTACCCTCTATACTAAGTTTCTTGACAGCTTTTATCATGAAAGGGTTTTGAATTCTGTCAAATGCTTTTCTGTATCATTGAGATAATCATATGATTTTTTTTCCTTCCTTTTGTTAATGTGGTATGTCACCTTTGATTGATTTGCAGATGTTGAACTATCCTTGCATCCCTGTAATAAATCCCATTTCATCTTGGTGTATGACCCTTTAATGTATTGTTGAATTCAGTTTGTTAATATTTTGTTGAGGATTTTTGCATCTATATTCATCAGTGATATTGACCTATAATTTTTTTCTCGCAGTGTCTTATCTGGCTTTGGTGTCAAGGGAATGCTTGCCTTATAAAATGCGTTTGGAAGTGTTCATTACTCTTCTATTTTTTCGGAAGAGTTTGAGGATTGGTATTAATTCTTCTGTAAGTCTTTGGAAGAATTCACCAGTGAAGCCTTCTGGTCCTGGATTTTCCTTGTTGGGAGGTTTCTGATAAATTATTTAATCTCCTTACTAGTAATTGGTCTGCTCAGATATTCTATTTCTTCATGATTCAGTCTTGGTAGGTTGTATGTTTCTGGAATGTATCTCTTTTTTCTCGGCTATCCAGTTTGTTGGCATGTAACTGTTCATAGTAATCTCATGATCCTTTGTATGTCTGTGGTATCATGTGTTGTGTCTCCTATCTCATTTCTGATTTTATTTATTTCAGTCCTTGATACTAACATTATAAAATTGTGGAATTCCAACTTACA
>NW_020838076.1:318866-388199 GCF_003676395.1 Aethalodelphis obliquidens | reverse complement strand
TCATCTGACCCTCACCTGGTGCCATTCTGTGGGGGGAAAATGGAAAACTGAGGAGCTGGTGCCTCTTTCTACTTCTTGCTTGTACTGTCATAGTAAGTGAACAGAGATTTGGTTGTTCCTTTCAGTTTGGCTCATTGTCCTAATTGAATACCTTGATATGTGGCAACTTGACAATATTTTTGTGTGCATGTATGTGTATAAAACTGTTGTAGCCATCATTCATAATGGTAAAATCTTGGAATCTTTCCATTTAAGATAAATAATAAGACAAAGATCTGTGCTACCAACACTTCTATCAAACGAATTACTGGTGCAATTAGGCAAGAAGTTAAAATAAAACATATAAAAGTGGAAGTGGAAGATGATATGATTGTGTATTTAGAAAATGCAAAAAAATTGCCTAGGAACTATTAGAATTAATAAGTGAATTTATCACGTTTACTATATATAAAGTCAGTATGTGAAAGTTTGTCTTGGTTCTATATACTTACAACAAATGATTTAAAAATGAAATTTAAAAGAAATACAATTTATAATAGCATCAAAAATATCAAACACTTAGAAATAACTCTAAAGAAAGATGCATAAGACCTCTAGATAGGATGCTGTAAAACATGACCGCAGTAAATTAAAGACCTAAATAAATGGAGGAAGAAACTTTGTTCATGGTTTTAAATTCTCAATATTGTAAAGATATTCTTTCCATATTGATATATAGAGCTAATGCAATTCGAAGTATAATCTGAACATGTTTCTTTGTGGATATTGACAAAATAATTCTAAAACATACATGGCAATGCAGATGCTAAGAACAGGCAAGACAATCATGAAGATCAAATTTAGAGAACTTCTGCTACCAGCTATAAGACTTACACAACTAAAGTAATAAAATTTTTGACTTTGGTGTAAAGATAAACTTATAGACCAATGGAAAGTAATAGATGTACCAAAAGGAGATCCATACACAGCAATCACCTGATTTATGACAAAAGTGCCACTGCAATGCAGTGAAGATTAGATGATCTTTTCAGTAAGTGGTACCAGATCAATTGAACACACATATGGAAAGCAGTGAAGCTTGAGCCCTTCCTCATAGCCCTTCCTAAGAATGATGTTGATTCCTTCCATAACCTCATCCCCAAACTTTTGAACACAGCAGTTCCATATAGTATTGGTTGATGAATGTCTGCTCCAACCTGCAATTATGGCAATATCATCAGTACATTCTATGTTTTTCCGATTGAACTTTTTTCCAAAGCTCTAAATTTAGGAATTTAAATAAATAATAATAACCTTTCTTATTTATAGATGCTCCATAAGTAAACATTAATAAAAATTTAGCCTTGGGTACGTGAAATGTGTAGATTCAGCTGCATAACAATACCAATACTTGACAGAGTTTTGATTGGTCGTCTTACTAAGAAACCCTCTCTATTCTGTAAGTCAGTAGTCCACTCCCCTGCATTTCCTTTGTTAAAATTATTTCTCAGAGATAGGGTCCTTCTGAAAGAGCAAAACAAGTAGAATATTTTCCATGGATGTATCCTGTACATAGGATGTATGCTGTGTATACTATTACGACACACACAGAGATACTTATAAATTTATATATTGGCATATTTGTGGAAAGCCAATCATACATAGAAACATGTAAAAATATCACATATTTCTAGAACAAAGCCATAAGAAAACTAATATTTCTCAAATTTGGACTATGGACTAAATTCATTTTATCTGCCTAAACATAAAATAATTTTACATGTGCAAAACCCAAATACATATAATTGTATGGAAACTAAGTGGAAAGGAAAAACACTTATGAAGAACTCTACAAAATCAGCAGGTAAAAACAAAGACACTCCAATTAGAAAATGGTCAAGAGCACTGAAAGACTTGAACAAAAACTTGGCCAAAGAAGTTACAGCAATGGCAAATAAGCACATGAAAAGATGACGAGCGTCATTAGCCATTAGGGAAATGCAAATTAAAACTACACCGAGTTCTAATCTCCCCACATCTATCAGAATGGCTAAAATTTTTTAGAAAGTGACAACACAATAAGCTGTCAAGGATGCAGAGAAACTGGATCATTCCTACATTGCTGGTGAGAATATAAAATGGTACAGTTATCCTGGAAAAGAGTTTGGCACTTTCTTATACAGCATGCTCTAAACATGCAACTACAATTTGACAAGCTGTACTCTTGGGTATTTATTCTAGAGAAATGAAAGTTTATGTTCATATAAAAACTTTTACGTGAATTTTCATAGAAACTTTATTTGTAATAACCAAAATATAAACAAGCTAGATGTCCTTCAGTGGGTGAATGAATGGCTAAACTCTGGTATATCCATACCAGTAACACTACTCATCAATAAAATGGAAGCAAAAAAATAAAAAAATAAAAAATAAAATGGAAGCAAATATTAATACACAACAACGTGGATGAATCTCAAGTGCATGCCAAAGTGAAAAAGGGGCCAATCTCGAAAAGTTTCATACTTTATGATTCCATGTATATATCATTCTCAAAATGACAAAATTATAAACATAGAAAACAAATCAGTAGTTGTAAGGGGTTGGGGGAAAGGAATGCAATTACAAGGTTGTGGTGTTAGGGAATTCCTGTATGGTTATAGAATAGTTCTATATCTTGATGTGGTTATGCAAATATATGTGTTATATAGGTCATATATATGATAAAATACTATATCCAGAATATATATGGGAACTCTCAAAAGTCATTAATAAGAGAACAAATAACCAATAAAAATGTGGCAAAATATTTGAATAGCGATTGATATAAGATATACAGACAACTAGTAAACACATAAAATGGATTAAAATAATGTCGTTAGGGATATGCAAGTTAAGTACACAATTGTATCTTCACATTTTTTTAGAAAGGTTAAAAGAAACAAAGTGACAACACCAACTACACTCAAGAAAAGAAAGAAACTTGAACTCTCATAAATTGCTCATGGGAATGCAAAATGGTAAAGTCACCTTGGGAGATTTTTTTCGTTGCTTATAAATATTGACATACCATAAAACTCTGTAATCCCATTCCTAAATAATTCCCAAGTAAAATGTAAATTTCTGTTCACACAAAACCATGCGTGCCAATGTTTATGGTGGCCCTACTAATAAAAGCCCCAAACTGGAAACAGCCCAAATGTCATTCACCTGGTCAACCAGTATACAAATGGTACATCCATACAGTGTAATACTACTCAGCAATAAAAAGGAACAGACTATTGGTGAATACAAGAACTTGGATGTTGTCCAAATTAAGTAAAAGAACCAGATCAGAAAGGCTACTTACGGTATGAGTCCATTTATATGACACTCTAGAAAAGGCAAAATCATAAGGACAGAAGACAGACTGGTGGTTGCAAGTGACTAGGAAAGAAAGGGAACGGTCAACCACAAAGGGACAGGGGAAGGTCGGAGAGTCATAGAACTGTTCTTTATTTTGAATGTGGTGTGGTGATGGTTACATAATTATATGCATTAGTTACAACCCACAGCATTGTACTCAAAAAGGGTGAATTTTACTCTATGTAAATTATATCTTAGTAAAAATTTCAAAATAAAATTAGCATCTTAAAACAAAAATTAATAACGTTTTGAGGGCTTTCTATACATTTCTTAGTAAAAGATATGAAAATAATAGCACAATGAATGGAGAGAATGAAAGTATATTTTGTAAGCTTGTTACAATATAGGAAAAAGATATTAGTTGCATCTAGAATTAATAATTTTTAAATGCGTAAATGTTTTGCTAATTCTTATACTTATGTCAATAACCAATAAGTATTATCACTCACCATGCCTTGGTGGCTCTGTAAGAGCTTTTATGAAATGAGCTCTGTCCTGTTAGGGCACCAGAGCTGAATCATTGCCTGATTCTGCCCTTGAACACCTGAGGAATAGTTACAAAAACTACTTAATCCTTTTAAGTCTCAGACACTTAATTTAATGAAGACCCAGGAAAATAGTATGTTGTGTAATAAGAGATATTTACAAGTGAAAGCATAAACCAACATCAATTTTATTGAGTTAGGAAGCCATGTCTGATTTGTTAATCTTTGTTTTTCAGATACTATTTAGCATAAAAGAGCCAGTAGTCTTTATTTTATTCCTCTTAAGAGGTGTTTGCTGAGAGTTTAATGTCAGTGGAGTTTAGCAGCTTTAGATATTTCAGAAACATGATACCATGATGCCCTGAACTCATCGGCTCACTTTCTTAATCTGTTCTGGCTGCTATAACAAGGTACCATAGACTGAGTGACTTATAAACAACAGAAATTTATTTCTTACAGTTCTGAAGGCTGAAAGTCCAAGGTCAGGGTGTCAGCATAGTCAGCTTCTTTTTTCTTTATAATTTAAAAATTTTATTAAAGTATAGTTGATTTACATTGTTGTGTTAATTTCTGCTGTACAGCAGTCACTCAGTTATACATATATATATATATATATATATATATTCTTTTTCATATTCTTTTCCATTATGGTTTACCACAGGACATTGAATATAGTTCCCTGTGCTATACAGTATGACCTTGTTGTTTATCCATTCTATACATACTAGTTTGCATCTGCTAATCCCAAACTCCCAGTCCATTCCTCCTCCAACCCCTCTCCCTTGGCAACCACAAGTCTGTCTCTATGTCTGAGTCTGTTTCTGTTTTGTAGTTATATTCATTTGTCTCATATTTTATTTTATTTTATTTCATTTCATTTAGCATGGTCAGCTTCCGGTGAGGGCCCTCTTCCAGGTTGCAAACTGCTGTCTTCTCATTGTGTCCTCACATGGTGGAAAGAGGGTGAAAGTGCTCTCCTTTGTAAGGGCACTAACCCCATTCATGAAGGATTCATGACCTAATTAGCTCACAGAGGCCCCACTTCCTAATACCATCACATTGGAGGATAGGATTTCAATATATGGATTTGGGTGGGGGGCTGAAACATCCACTCCATAACACTCACTGTAGCCACAAAATGATGTCCATACTCATTATCAAGTCCATGGGACGTGTTACAAGTTCATTTCAACCTCCTCCTGCAGTGACATCTCCTGTCACTCCATCCACGTACTATACTCCAGCCACACTCATCTCTTAAGAAATCAAAGCTCTCTCAAACTACATTCATTGCATATGTTGTTCCCTTGGCTAACACTACTCAGTTTATCCTTCCAGGAACAGCTAAAATAGCACATCTTCTATGAAGGCTTCCTCAAACATTCTCATCCCATTTTTCTCTCTCCTCCAGCTCACATGGCTCTTTATACTTACTTCTTTTGCTGTATTTATTACAGTGTATTATGCTTTTTATACCTGGTAAATTGTGAATCTCTCAAGGAAGAGAGTATACCTATCTATGTTTTGATTTTTAAGTCCCAGTATAGTACACGGCACATGGTAATCACAGAGTTACTGGATGAATGAATCAAGGATGAGTGAGGTTTAGTCTTATTGCTATCTTTAGAAAAACACACAACCCAAACCCTCCAAGTCACATCCTCTTTCAGAGGGTAAATAAGACATGTTGACCTACATGCAGCCTGTGAGCAGGACTGTTTAGAGAAGAGAATGGTCAGGGACGGAGCTGGGGTGTCTAAAATTTTGCTGTCAGGTATTCATATACATGTGGCATCTGAAGTCAGAATAATCCCAAGATCAGAAATTTACAGGTGAAGAAAAAGAAAAATGGTAGTCTTGTGAGATGATAGATATGTTAATTAACTTGATTGTGAGAATCGTTTCACAATCTATACATATATAAAATCATTGTGTTGTATGTTTTAAATGTATTACAATTTTATTTGTCCACTATACCTCAATAAAGCTGGAAAAAAGAAATTGACAGACAAAAAGCTAATAAGAGTTTTAGAAATTTTCTTTAGGTATTGCTCAAAAATATGCTCTGTCTCCAATATTGATAAACAGCTTTTGAAATTTTCTCTGGTGAGGAAATATAGAAGTAGTTATATTATCCATTGCCAAAATCACCACCTTGACTCATCATAAATGGCATTCCTTTTGATGTAATCATAATAGTATTAATAGCCATTACCTATTAACATCAGCTATACACCATAATTGTGATAGTTGCTTTGCATATATTATTCCAAATCTTAATACAAACTCTACAGTCATTTTATAGATGAGTAAATTGAGGCCCAGAAAGCTGTAGCAAATTGTTCAAGATTAGTTAAGTAGAAGAGCCAGGATGTAAGTACAAATAGAACTTCTTCAGAGTTCATGATCTGTCCTTTATGTCATAAAGCAGTTTTGCTCCATAGGTGTTAAAAGGAGCTAGAGTTAGACAAGAAAACTACGTGTGTGTGTGTGTGTGTGTGTGTGTGTGTGTGTGTGTAAAATCAATAAAGGTGAATTGGGAATACAAGTTGTTTCAAAAATAATTATAAATTTGGTGACCACGTAATTGTACTAGATTCCTTTAAGAAATAGTACAATAGTTATTCTAGCAATAGATAGTAGCTATAGTTAATGCTCAGTACATTTATCTATTGCATATTAATAGCCTGTAGTCTGCATATAAGAATACTTGAGAAGATATAAGGCTGCAATGTTGGGTATTGACTTTTAAAGAGATCTGAAAATTGGATAATATACTTTAAAAAAGTGCATCTCTATTAAATAGAGCAACCTAAACACTGAAGAATAAAGTCGACAGTGGTTTCAGAATGGAAAACAGAAAACTGAGGAGAGCTACGTGAACACTGAGAAAAGGAGGTGGGATGGAAATGGTTCCTCGTAGGTGGCCCAGAAGTACATGGTCTTCAAGGTGCATAAGAGCCCCTTGTAGGAGGAAAATGGAAGGACTATCATTTCCACAGACACTTAAATACAGCCTCATTACCGTGGAGGGATTTTAGGCAAGACATACAAAAACTAGATAATGGTGAAAGATGGGAGAGGACAGAGAGAACCCCCGAATCGTGTGGCAGTGGGGCAAGGTTTGGAGGAGACATCTTCTCCCTGCCATGCGACCCATCAGAACTGACATGGGGAGATGAGGATGGTAGGTGAGTTTGGAGGGCTCTTTAGGGGTGCTAAAAATGCCCCCTTTCTCCCACCCAGAGCCACCATTGGCTGGGGGAGTGACTTGCTGACCTCATAAAGCTGAAGGATGTGGCCCCGCATCACACTGGGGAGGGGCATGTAAGGGTGGTCTGGGGCTCTGGGGCAGACCACTGGGAGTCTTCGAAGTGGCCCACGTGACTAGGAAGCCACAAGGGCCTAGCGCAGTTATGGACTCCAAGCTGACTCGACGCACCAAAGGCAGGAAGGAGAAGACTCCCCATCAACAGAGACACAAAAGCAGGGACAAGGTGAGCTGGACCCACCCAAGCTCCTCTTGCCCATTGACACCGCCCATAAGAACCCCTCCCCTGTCCTTGCCTGGCACATACCCCGTCTCAGCCTATATCCCTTCTCCTGAAGCCTCCATTCCCATCCATACCCCACCCTCTTCCCCAAACCAGTGTCCTGTGCTCACCCGCTTGTCTTTCTAGGTGGCCAAGGCAATCAGGAGATTAAAGAGGCACCTTCTAAGGAGTCTGACCGAAAAAGCCTCTCTAAAAGCTCACACCCCGTCAGAGGAGTGTGAGAAAGGTGAATGGTTTGTGCTTGACAACCACTTTTCTGAGGTGAGTGAAGAGCTGAATCAAAAGGAAGCCACGCAGGTCCCAGAGATCGCGGAGAAGGCCGCCGCTCCAACTGAAACAGAGAGTGGGGAGGAGGACTCGGTCAGGACTGAGCCCCAAAGATACACTTCCCATGGGACAAGAAGACAAGGACTTAGTGTTTCTGTGTGTGTGTGCAGGAGAGGGGATTTAGCTGGGGAGTGGTGTTATGTGTGGAGTGCCAGTGCCATCTCCTAAAAAGGCATAGAAAGTAGTTGCCCGCAGGGCACCTACCTCATCGTAGTGTTTGTTACATCTCACCATACGATGTCAGCAACTAACAGCCCTCAAAAATCCCAAGCACCTTGCCTTACTAAAAGTTAGTCCAAAGGACTAAAAGAATGGTGGTTTTCAGTATGGACATTTCTCAGAAAACTAAAAATAGAACTACCATATGACCCAGAAATTGTACTCCTGGGTATATATCCAAAAAAAAAAAAAAAACCACACATTCAAAGAGATACATGCACCCCAATGTTCATAGCAGCATTATTTACAATTGCCAAGGTATGGAAGCGTCCATCCACAGAGGAATGGATAAAGAAGATGTGGTACATATATACAATGGAATACTACTCAGCCATAAAAAAGAATGACGCCATTTGCAGCAGCAAGGGTGGACTTGGAGGGCATCATGCGAAGTAAAATGAGTCAGACAGAGAAAGACAAATACTGTATGATATCACTTATGAAATCTAAAAATACAACAGAGTATAACAAAAAAGAAGCAGACTCACAGATATAGAGAACAAACTACTGGTTGTGGGGGGAGGGAAGGGGGAGGGGGAAGATAGGTGTGGGGAAGTGGGAGGTACAAACTATTAGGTGTAAGATGGGCTCAAGGACGTAGTGTACACCATGGGGAATCTAGCCAGCATTTTATAATAACTGTAAATGGAAAGTAAACTTTAAAAATGTATAATAGGGCTTCCCTGGTGGCACAGTGTTTGAGAGTCTGCCGGCCAATGCAGGGGACACAGGTTCGAGCCCTGGTCTGGGAAGATCCCACATGCCGGGGAGCAACTAGCCCCGTGAGCCACAACTAGTGAGCCTGCGCATCTGGAGCCTGTGCTCCGCAACAAGAGAGGCCACGATAGTGAGAGGCCCGCGCACTGCGATGAAGAGTGGCCCCCACTTGTCGCAACTAGAGAAAGCCCTCGCACAGAAACGAAGACCCAACACAGCCAAAAATAAATAAATAAATAAAAATTTTAAAAAAGGCAAAATTCCTTTAAAAAATGTATAATAAATAAATAAGAAAGAGAAGGAAAGAAAGAGAGACGGGGGAGACGGGGGGAAGGAAGGAGGGAAGAAAGGAAAGGTGTTTTTGGAGGTCACAAACCCAACAATGCTTAGGCCCACTTTTTGCTAAGAAATTTTGAGTGGAGCAGTGGCCTCCCACAGGAGGGGCAGGGGGAGTGACCTGTGCCCAGGGCAGGCAATAAAGGGGGGCATTGCCTGCAAAGAGTTTTTATTACAAGAATAAAACCAAGTAAAAGCTGGTCCTGTTCTTATTACCACCTCCATACTCCAGTATTCTAAAATAATGTCAGTAGTTAAATACCTTTCCTCCGCCAAACCAAATTTTGTTGGTTTAAGTTCTAAAAGTTTGTTGTCATTTATGTCATTTTAATATTTTATATATTATTCAAAAGGTACAAACGTCTAGTATATATATACATATATATGTATATACTTCTAGTATATGTGTGTGTGTGTGTGTATATATATATATATAATTTCATATGGCCACAGTTTTAGTACTTACCCTTTAAAAATTAATTGTCTTCTATGAAGGAGTTAATTTGCGTCTTTTGGTGGGAGCATTTAGTCCATTTATATTTAAGGTAATTATCGATATGTATGTTCCTATTCCCATTTTCTAAATTGTTTTGGGTTCGTTATTGTAGGTCTTTTCCTTCTCTTGTGTTTCTTGCCTTTAGCACTTGTTGTACAGCTGGTTTGGTGTGCTGAACTCTCTCAGCTTTTGCTTGTCTGTAAAGGTTTTAATTTCTCCATCAAATCTGAATGAGATCCTTGCTGGGTAGAGTAATCTTGGTTGCAGGTTTTTCTCCTTCATCACTTTAAATATGTCCTGCCACTCCCTTCTGGCTTGCAGAGTTTCTGCTGAAAGATCAGCTGTTAACCTTATGGGGATTCCCTTGTGTGTTATTTGTTTTTTTCCCTTGCTGCCTTTAATATGCTTTCTTTGTATTTAATTTTTGACAGTTTGATTAATATGTCTTGGCGTATTTCTCCTTGGATTTATCCTGTATGGGACTCTCTGTGCTTCCTGGGCTTGATTAACTATTTCCTTTCCCATATTAGGGAAGTTTTCAACTATAATCTCTTCAAATATTTTCTCCATCCCTTTCTTTTTCTCTTCTTCTGGAACCCCTATAATTCGAATGTTGCTGCATTTAATGTTGTCCCAGAGGTCTCTGAGACTGTCCTCAGTTCTTTTCATTCTTTTTTCTTTATTCTGCTCTGCAGTAGTTATTTCCACTATTTTATCTTCCAGGTCACTTATCTGCTCTTCTGCCTCAGTTACTCTGCTACTGATCCCATCTAGAGTATTTTTCATTTCATTTATTGTGTTGTTCATCGTTGTTTGTTCCATCTTTAATTCTTCTAGGTCCTTGTTAAATGTTTCTTGCATTTTGTCTATTCTATTTCCAAGATACTGGATCATCTTTACTATCATTATTCTGAATTCTTTTTCAGGTAGACTGCCTATTTCCTCTTCATTTGTTAGGTCTGGTGGGTTTTTATCTTGCTCCTTCATCTGCTGTGTGTTTTTTGTCTTCTCATTTTGCTTATCTTACTGTGTTTGGGGTATCCTTTTTGCAGGCTGCAGGTTCGTAGTTCCCGTTGTTTTTGGTGTCTGTCCCCAGTGGCTAAGGTTGGTTCAGTGGGTTGTGTAGGCTTCCTGGTGGAGGGGACTAGTGCCTGTGTTGTGGTGGATGAGGCTGGATCTTGTCTTTCTGGTGGGCAGGTCCTCATCTGGTGGTTTGTTTTGGGGTGTCTGTGGCCTTATTATGATTTTAGGCAGCCTCTCTGCTAATGGGTGGGGTTGTGTTCCTGTCTTGCTAGTTGTTTGGCATAGGATGTCCAGCACTGTAGCTTGCTGGTCGTTGAGTGAAGCTGGGTGCTGGTGTTGTGATGGAGATCTCTGGGAGATTTTTGCCATTTGATATTATGTGGAGCTGGGAGTTCTCTTGTGGACCAGTGTCCTGAAGTTGGCTCTCCCACCTCAGAGGCACAGCACTGACTCCTGGCTGGAGCAGCAAGATCCTTTCATCCACACGGCTCAGAATAAAAGGGAGAAAAAGTAGAAAGAAAGAATTAGTAGAAGTAGAAAGAAAGAAAGAAAGAAAGAAAGAAAGGAGGGAAGGAGGGAGGGAGGGAGGGAGGGAGGGAGGGAAGAAGGAAGGAAGGAAGGAGGGAAGGAAGGAAAAAAGAAAGAAAGAAGATAAAGTAAAATAAAATAAGGTGAGATAAAATACAATAAAGTTATTAAAATAAAAAAATAATTATTAAGAGAAAAAAAAGAAAAAAATTTAAAACAAACAAACAAAAACAGATGGATAGAACCCTAGGACAAATGGTGGAAGCAAAGCTATACAGACAAAATCTCACACAGAAGCATACACATACACACTCACAAAAAGAGGAAAAGGGGAAAAAATCATAAATCTTGCTCTCAAAGTCCACCTCCTCAATTTGGGATGATTCATTGTCTAAAGGAGGGAAGGAAAGAAAGAAAGAAAGAAGATAAAGTAAAATAAAATAAAGTTATTAAAATAAAAAAATTATTAAGAAAAAAGAATTTAAACAAACAAAAAACAGACGGATAGAAGTCTAGGACAAATGGAAGCAAAGCTATACAGACAAAATCTCACACAGAAGCATACACATACACACTCGCAAAAAGAGGAAAAGGGGAAAAAAAATCATAAATCTTGCTCTCAAAGTCCACCTCCTTAATTCGGGATGATTCGTTGTCTATTCATGTATTCCACAGATGCAGGGTACATCAAGTTGGTTGTGGAGCTTTAATTCGCTGCTCCTAAGGCTGCTGGGAGAGATTTCCCTTTCTCTTCCTTGTTCTCACAGCTCCCAGGGGCTCAGCTTTGGATTTGGCCCCGCCTCTGCGTGTAGGTCGCCGGAGGGCGTCTGTTCTTCGCTCAGACAGGACGGGGTTAAAGGAGCCGCTGATTCGGGGCTCTGGCCCACTCAGGCCCGGGGGGGAGGGAGGGGCATGGAGCACGGGGCGGGCCTGCGGTGGCAGAGGCCAGCGTGACGTTGCAGCAGCCTGAGGCGCGCTGTGCGTTCTCCCGGGGGAGTTGTTCCTGGATCCCGGGACCCTGGCAGTGGCGGGCTGCACAGGCTCCCCGGAAGGGGGTGTGGATAGTGGCCTGTGCTCGCACACAGGCTTCTTGGGGGCGGCAGCAGCAGCCTTAGCGTCTCATGCCCGTCTCTGGGGTCCGCGCTTTTAGCCGCGGCTCGCGCCCGTCTCTGGAGCTCCTTTAAGCAGTGCTCTTAATCCCCTCTCCTCACGCACCAGGAAACAAAGAGGTAAGAAAAAGTCTCTTGCCTCTTCGGCACGTCCAGACTTTTCCCTGGACTCCCTCCCGGCTAGCCGTGGTGCACTAACCCCCTGCAGGCTGTGTTCACACCGCCAACCCCAGTCCTCTCCCTGTGCTCCGACCGAAGCCCGAGCCTCAGCTCCTAGCCCCGCCCACCCCGGCGGGTGAGCAGACAAGCCTCTCGGGCTGGTGAGTGCCGGTCGGCACCGATCCTCTCTGTGGGAATCTTTCCGCTTTGTCGTCCACACCCCTGTTGCTGTGCTCTCCTCCGCGGCTCAGAAGCTTCCCCCTCCGCCACCCACAGTCTCCGCCCACGAAGGGGCTTCCTAGTGTGCGGAAACCTTTCCTCCTTCACAACTCCCTCCCACTGGTGCAGATCCCGTCCCTATTCTTTTGTCTCTATTTATTCCTTTTTCTTTTGCCCTACCCAGGTATGTGGGGGGTTTCTTGCCTTTTGGGAGGTCTGATGTCTTCTGCCAGCGTTCAGTACGTGTTCTGTAGGAGTTGTTCCCTGTGTAGATGTATTTCTGGTGTATCTGTGGGGAGGAAGGTGATCTCCACGTCTTACTCTTCCGCCATCTTCCCGGAAGCCCTCAGGTTATCTCTTGATTTGCATTTTCTGATTTTTTTATGTAATCAAGTATTTTAGCACCTCGATACTTAAAATGTTTAATTGATATTTTATCTCAGAACATAGCATATTCCTGACACAATATTCTTTAAGGATTACTTATGTTTTTACTTATAATTTGGGAGAAGTATTGATTTCTGAAATATTTGCTCTCTCTTGCTGACATTTGTAACAAAGACTTTAAAAAGAACATGAATTATTTAAACTACTGCAACATTAAAATATTGGTCAAGCAAGCCAGGAGGTAACTTTTAATTTCTTCTCACGTGCTGGCAATATTCCTTCCACTGCCCAAATTTGCTCCTCTTTTCAGATTATCTCAGACAGTAAATGTCTCTTCTGGAATAGCAAGTATTTTAGACATACAAAACAGAATGCTTCAGTGGTACACTTCTGAGTGGTTCTTGTACTACCTTATAAGTATGTCCTATAAGTAAGATCACCTTCTGAGAAACAAAAGGGCAAAATAGACTCCCAGACCAGCTCTAATCTCAATTTGCCTTATCTGGGATTGCATTGTATAGTCTTTATATACATTTCTGTTGCTCTCACTAGACTGTCCAGTGTTTTGGGGGGGAATCAAAGATAATTTCATGTTTCCTTTTATCTCCCACAACTTCTGGAACAGTGCTTGAACTGTTATGTAGAGAAACACACACACACACACACACACACACACACACATATGTATATATAGTTATATATAGCTATATAGCAATAAAACCTATATGAAGTTAATGAATAGCAGTGTCAGAAACCACTCATCAGACAGAACCCTGAAGACCGTTTCTCAGCTCTCTAGTTTATGAGGCTTACTGAAGCTTGGGTCTGCCCATCTCTGCATCTGTGAATGGGGTTTAACCTTCAACCATGATCAGATGAGAATAGCCCCTATCAGACGCAGAAAGTCAGAGAACAAGCAAGAGATGAAGGCTCGCATCTAACCTATTCTTTTTTTTTCAGTATTGATTACTATGCGGCCAAGTAGAATTCTTCTAGGTAAAAATTTACTTACGTAGAAATAGTGTCATTTTGCTTTCATTAAATCACTTCCATTTTCAGCTATAAATATGCATTCTGCATTGACACCTCAAGAGTTGGCAACATTCCAAAAGTGAGAATAATTCAGTAATATTTTAGAAACGCCAAGTGAAGACTCTGAACATCAAGGACTTATGACTGGCCCAAAGTGGGCAGATCATGAATAATTCCTCAGGAAAAGTGTTCTTAACCCCCCAAACTAGGTTAGGCCCCTATATTCTATGCTCTCATAGCACCATGTATTAATATATTTGGGGGTAATACTTTATTTTAAGCTGCAAAATAATGTTATTGTTTCCATTTGGTCCATGGCCTAGGATAAGGAACCACGGACCACGTTGGTTAAAAAGCTGCCTAGTGGCTGGAGAGAGAGGCTCAGGCAGAAGCCTTGTTACCAGGTAGCTGAGACGGCCCTCTCAAAGTCTGCTGGGATTCAAGGGCTCCTAGCTGTGCACTTGGTAGGCTCCTAACCTGGGGGCTGACCAGCCTGTCAAGATCAGTCAGGTGGTTGCTCACCTTCTTGATGAGTTTCACCTCCTCATCTAGGCAGTGGCTCTCCAGGAAGTCACAGAGATGAAGTCTGTGAGGGCAGAATCCAGGGAATTCAGATCCCAAAGGGCCTGGTTCAGATTCTTCTCCAGAGCCATGGCAGCTTCCATGGCATGCAGGCTCTCACCCCACTTGTCTTGGGATAGCTCTACCTGTCCTGAAAGTGGGCACAGTCACTGTGCTAGTTTTGCATCTTCAGCAGACACTCAGTGCCCTTGCACTTCTCCTGGGTCATCTCATAGAAGTAGCCCATGTTCTCTATGGCCATGTGGTCACCTTCTAAATAGAAAACCCAGAGAGCGGTAGACCCTGAAGGGCTACAGATGCAGAGTGACTATGAAGTTGATGGCAGTCTCCACGTTAGTGGGATAATTCTAATGAATCTGAGAACTCGTGGCTGATAATAAGGTGGTAACCACAAAACACAGTGTTGGCTAGTCCCAGAAGCAGACGATGGGCCACAGAATGGTCCCTGAGGTAGTGACTGGAGAGGAGGTTGGAGAGTGGTTGGAAGCTGGAAGAAGGGGAGTCCCCGTGTCTGTTCTGTCCAAACAATATTGAAGCAAGAAACAGATGGCCAGGCATACTGCCCATTCTATTATTATATAATTTCAAATTTGCAGAAAAGTTACAAGAATAGTACAAGAAATCCTGAATATACTTTACCCAGATTCTCAAATTATTTACCATTTATTCCATCATTTGTCCTCTCTCTTTCTCTCTCTGTCTCTCAATCTTTCTTCCTCATTCTTTCTTCCTCCTTCTTATCATGTGAGAATAATTTTCACACATGCTCGCTTACCTCTAAATATTTAGATGTCTTTTCTTTAAGACATCTCTTACATAACCACAATAAGTTATCAAAATAAGAACATTTAACATCTATATAATATTATCTAATTCAAAATAAAAATTCAAATGTTGTCAAATGTCTCAGTAATGCCATTTATAGGTTTTTATCTCCTAGTGCATGAGACAGCCGAGAGTCAGGCATTGTACATCAGCAACATGACTAAATAAGATGTCCCTAATCCTGTCCCTCCCCAACAATAACAATTTGGCATCCATCCATGTATGTAAGTGCCATTGTGGGAACTGTGGGATCCAGGACCATATGCCAAGGGACCCTGGAGGAGTCTCGCCTGCTTGTGCATTGGGTAATAGGTATACAGACCTTAGTCCCAGCTGTGGACCCTGCAGTGGCCCCTCCTGGCTGCAGTCTTGGAGTTATATGTTAGAATCATAGACTCTTCAAGGTGGAAGGGACTTTAGAGGCCATTTCTAATTCAATCTCCTTTCTAATCAGAAGTTCCTTTTTCAAAACATTTGGCACATTGATATTTAGCCTTTACTCCACTCCTTTCAGTGATAAGGGAGCTCACTGACTTAATTCTGTGTGAGACACCAGGCATCCCATAATAATATTGTAATAATGTACACTCTAATCAATCTAACAAAGAAGGTACTCAATCCCCAAACCTAAATCCAGCAAGAACGTTAGTGAGCTTCATTTATACAAATAGTGCTTTGAACGATTAAAGTTTGTATGAATTTGGGAACAATGGAAGAAACCTGTGTAAATTAATATAGTGTCATAAACATAAAAATGATGTATGTTGGATTTTTTATGTATTATTTACATTTTACAGACATGTTGATTACAAGACAATTCTGAAGAAGCTATGCCTTGATTTTTAAAATTCTTCAGTTTGTGTTTCAAAGGTTATTTCATTGATTGTTTATAACTAATATTTACTGAGTTCTGCTGTGTGCTCCAGACTGTGGGAGATGGAGAATACTGGCAAACATTTATCACTGGTTATTGAGGAACGATATTTTAAAGAATTAATCTAACTCCGGATATAACTCCACTCAATGCTAGATAACATTCAAATGTACAAATCTGATTATACACACATATATATATTTTTTGCATTCTTGAGTGTTTTATTTATATCAAATTGGATAAAATGTGTGTATTTCTCAGACAGAAAAGACATGTCGAGGTAGAAATGTACCTTTCAACTATTCATGGGTACACAAGTACACATATATTTTAACAAAGATAACTTGAAACAAGTACATGTAAAATGACCTGTCATATAATATGGCATGAGCAAAACAAAATTCCGAAATATTTTAAAATGATAATGGCTTGTGTAATATTTTTGTGTCTAGTATGTTGTTGTACACATCACAAGCTAAGAAGAATTATTTAAAAACTATGACTTACTATCTCAGGAGAACCAGAGGACATATAGATGTATTGGATACCACAAGGTGAAAGTGTTGGTAAGTGACCAAGTCACTCCCTGATGATATGTCTATTAAAAGGGCACAATTGAAAGAGGCAAGAAAAGTTTTAAGTGGTAGCTTAGAACTTTCATGGGTAGGGACTCTGAATTAGTTCCTACTGATGCAAATTTACAGGCTTAAAACAACACAAATTTATTATCTCACAGTTAAGGGGATCAGAAATTTGAAATAGGTCAACAGGGCTGTGTTCCTTTTGGAGGTTTTAAGAGAGAATCCATTTCCTTGGCTTTTCCAGCTGCTAGAGGCTGTCCACATTCCTTGACTTATGGCCCCTTCCTCTATACTCAAAGCCAGCAGCATAGCATCTTCTAATCTCTCTCTTTCTCACTTTCCCTCTTCTTCTCCCTCTCCCTTTCTTCTTCCTTCTCCCTCTCCCTCACCCCCTCTCATACACACACACCCCTCTGCTTCCATCTTCCCATCTCCTACTCTAGACTCTGAGCCTCCAGTCTCCCTCTTAAAATGACCCTGTGATTACATTGGACCAATGTGGATAATCCAGGCTACTCTCCCCATCTCAAAATCCTTAACCTTAATCATGTCCGCAAAGTCCCTTTTACCATTAAATTAACATATTCACAAATTTTGAGGATTAGGACATAGACATCTTTGGGAGCCATTATTCTATCTACCACAGTCTCCATCTACCTGAATGTGGGTGTATGACCCAGATGACCCAAATGTAGTAGTGTGTTTTTTTTTGTTTGTTTGTTTGTTTTGCGGTATGCGGGCCTCTCACAGTTGTGGCCTCTCCCGTTGCCGGACGCGCAGGCTCAGCGGCTCACGGGCCCAGCCGCTCTGAGACATGTGGGATCTTCCCGGACCGGGCCACGAACCCGTGTCCCCTGCATCGGCAGGCGGACTCTCAACCACTGCGCCACCAGGGAAGCCCAGTTGTGTGTGTGTTTTTTTTTAAAAATCAGTCCCCCAAAGAAAGTAATAAGATATTTATATGTTTATTTTAGGTCAAACTTTTTTAAAAAGTAAAATGTCACGACCATAGTTAAATAAATTAGTAATGATTATGTCCTTAAGTGTTGATAAGAATAGTCCTACTAGGAAAGTTTAAATTAGAAATTCAAATAGAATATTAGAAGGTCATTCTGTCGTTGATTTACCTACAAAAACCACCATTTTCACAAGCTTATTTAAACAATTGAATTCTGCTCCTCACATCACTCCTTTTCTATGCTCTTTGCCCCAAGTTAATACAACATTGACAAATATTTGAAGAGTAATCAGTTGCTTCAGTACATATAGATTTAACATATAAAGATAGTTCCTTCTATTAGGTAGTATACTCCTCGAATAATAAATATATTCTCTGTCAGTGTTCCTTTCTAACTATGCAAAAGATATACTTTTGATGTTCAACTGGTCTTGTATGCTTTATTTGTGCACCATATGGTTTTCATAGATAACTGTAGTCTAATTGGTTTGAATCAAGCAACTAACACAAAAATGCAAATATAGTCAGGATAGAAAATACTTCTACCAGAATTCCCTTCTGCACTATTGATTGAAATATGAATGCTTAAGAATAGTTCTGTAGAGCTAGTCTATTTGAATAGTTTGTAATTACATCCATTCTCAATTGTCTACATTCAGGAGTATGCCGCTAACAAGGAAAAATGACTGACCAAGTGCATTTATTTAACACAGGACCAACTCTAGAAGAACATTATGCTTGTGATTATTTGAAATCAGCATGTTTCTCAATAAAACTGTTAAGGATTGGGGGCTTCCCTGGTGGCGCAGTGGTTGAGAGTCCGCCTGCCGATGCAGGGGACACGGGTTCATGCCCCGGTCCAGGAGGATCCCACATGCCGCGGAGCGACTGGGCCCGTGAGCCATGGCCGCTGAGCCTGCGCGTCCGGAGCCTGTGCTCCACAACGGGAGAGGCCACAATAGTGAGAGGCCCACGTATCACAAAAAGAAAAAAAAAAACTGTTAAGGGTATACTGTTGTGTGAGAAAATTCTATGCTGTTAGGCTAATGTTAGATTACATCCTTGGTAAAGTTGTTATTGCTTAAAGGGACCTTTGTTATAGAAACATTTTTTCTTTCTTTTAGGTAACTTCTTACTTTTTGAAATAGAAAGCCAAGTACAGTTGCTTTAATTAAGGTCTCTAGCTAGTTCTATCCCTGTTATTTGCCATCATTCTTTTTTTTCCTCTGACCTTCCACAGTCTGTTCACATTAGATATGAGGTGGACCATGTCATCAGTGAACACATTTTCGTTTGAAGGACTGCCAGCATAGCTCTCTGCTGTTCCTTTCCATTAGCTCAAAAGTACTGATGGGGGTGTACTGTACTCCATTTAGGGTTTAGTTCTGTCAATAAAAGCTGAGTCACTCCTGATCATTCCTTACATCTCACCATTTTCCTTCTTACTTTGGACCATTTCTATAGTGCTTATTAGTATTTTGCTTGATACTAATTCCAAAGTCTATTTTCCCCATGAATATATATTCTTATGAAACTCAATGAGACTGAAAGTGTCAAGAAGAGGAAGTACATTTTCTGTGTCATGTATCTCCCCATAGTAACTAGCACAATGCTTTACATACAATAGGAACTCAACAAACGCTATTGCCTGTCAGCCCATGTATGTTCACAGTATACTGTGAATACACATTCTATCAGCCAATTTTTCCCAGTATATACTTAGTCTCTGAGTGCACCTGCTACAGGGTTGTTTTTTTTTTTTTTTTTGTGGAGAGTAATTTGCTTAGGTCGCAGAGATACTATCAAAGGACAGCTTTCTATAGTCAATGAACTGAAACCTTAATAATAATTTGCAATTATTAGTCTGTCTCCAAAATTTCAAAGTGATTAATTAAATATACAAAATCTTGTTGGGCTGATTTTCCCCTTCAGGTTGATCAGCACATAAAGCTAACTTTAAAGTAGCTGCTTATTTCTTTGGGAGAAACCTAGGTCCGAGGATTCTCTCAGTGGATTTGTCCCCCATTTTTTTTTTTGCGGTATGCGGGCCTCTCACTGTTGTGACCTCTCCCGTTGTGGAGCGCAGGCTCCGGACGCGCAGGCTCAGCGACCATGGCTCACGGGCCCAGCCGCTCCGCGGCATGTGGGATCTTCCCGGACCGGGGCATGAACCCGTGTTCCCTGCATCGGCAGGCGGACTCTCAACCACTGCGCCACCAGGGAAGCCCTGTCCCTCATTTTTAACTGATCCAACAATGAAGCGCAAAGTTAAGCAGAGACTGAAAACAATTCAATAAAGTACATTACTTTGAGTTTATCACCTTCCATTTCTTATTGATCTAGGAGCACTAATGGTAACATGACCTTGATATTATTCCTTGGTTAGAATGGCTATATATCAATTGTCAAACAATCCAGAGAACATAAAGTATAGTCACCATTAAGTTCTGGGTGCTTATTCTCTTTGAGGAAAGTAAACTGTTCTTCCTTTAAACAGTGATTCATCAGCCAGTATTTTTGTAAACACTGAGTCACTTCTTAATTTCTCTTTCTTATCTAGGCATTTTTCACTAAAGCTGGTAATTCTTTCAATGACAAGAGTTCAATGTTGAAGATAAAATAACAAGGAAATTGGAAAAGGCTTCTAAGGAATGAACTTACTTTTTACACTTGTCATTGGAAAATTGTCACTACAGTAATTTGAATTTTTCTATAACATATTTATTCTTTTCATTGATGTGAGCATTAATCCCTTACCAATTCTCAAATAATTACATAAAAATGGAACCATATGCATGTACATTTCAGTAGATGTCCGGGATACTTGCTATATTTGAACTGGTTGAAAATCAGACCACTAAAAACTGAATTAATGCTATTTGACATAGAAACCAGATGGAGGAATGAGCAAGGGTTGTGTGTAATGACCCTACTATATAGGAGACAAATTCATCTCTTGCCAAAATGCACTTTCAATTCTCACTAGGGAATCTTACTCACTTCTGTGTCTTCATGTGCCATCTGAGCCCTGTCCATCTGTGACTCACCTTCAGGCCAAGAATCACTTGTGCTTTCAATACTAATGAAAAAAAAACTCATGTCATAGATCTTTGCTTCCCCTACACATGTTTTCATGCTAAGTCTGTCCCTTGGCAATAGCCTCTTCTGTACCACCTTGAATTAGGAAAGAATAAATAATTCAGCTAACTATCTCCTGACCAAGAGCAAACCATTGCCATAATGGCAGATGATATTTAGCATTAAATGTCTTGCACTGACACAGGAGGTGTATCATTTATGATCCCTACTTGCTTACAAACACGGCACATCAAGACATCCTTGTGGATCATGGCTAATTGGCATAAATTCTAAACCATTATCTGTAGCCCACTGAAAAGGAAAATAATACGTGGTGAAAATGATTGTAAAAGTTAAAAAACTCATTATAAACGTACACTACTAATATGAATTTGCAGATCAAATATAACTATGTGTAAGACAGGGTTTGACTTAACATCTAGTAAATCTTCAGTATTTATAGAAAGTTTCTATCCTTATAGCTAACCAGATTGATGTATATGGGGCTTATTACTATTACTATTATTTTAGTGGCATATACTTGTTCATTAGAAAGCACTGGTCAAATTCTGGGCAGGCAGATGTCTTCCACATGTGTCACACTGTTGAGCACTATTCTATGTGCATCCCTTCTGAAGCTGTGTTATCAAAGAGGACAGCTTTCCCACATCATGAAGGAATATTCCTTATTCAATAGTATGCAAATAACTGTAATCCCTGACTAGAATCACAGCTAGTAAATACTATTAAGTCTCTTTAAATCAAACTTACTAGATATGTTCAATTCATTGCTCTAAGTGTTGACCACATCTCAAGTGTAGTGTGGTCAACAGGTAAGGTTGTGTCTGTTTAATGCCAAAATCACTCAGTTCAGTAATTAACAAGGAAAAAAACAACTGTGGAGTCAGTAGTTGGATGTCATAGTTGCTGAAAACCTTATTAGTTAATTTTTTACTCCTAAGTAGGCATTATATTTTCAATTAAGCATTTCATTGACTATATCATTGTTTGCTTTGATTTTTCCATTTACACTTATAGATCTAAAGAAAACTGTACTCTTTCTCTGTAAAGTCAATATCCTGTTTTGTTGATAAGAAACTGCCAGCAATTATTTCTCATTCTGAGTTTACTTTAAAAATAATTTTAATGGACTTGATAATGTCACGTTACTTCTTACTAGAAATATTTGTTACCAAAGATACCTTTTCTATTTTCTCAAAAACATGGGGGATGGTAACCCATATAGACCTTAATTATTAGATCAGAACTGTTGTATGTACTTAAAGAGAACTTTAAACAAAGACGTTAGCAATGAGGAGGGGAGTGTGATTAATTTTGACTTCAGCATTGGGAAGGACTTGACAGAAGTTGACACATCTGAATTGAACCTTGAATCAAGAATCGATTCATTCATAGTAAAAAAAAAAAAAAAAGAGTAGCTGAGGAAATTATATTAACTATATTTCCTTATTTTCTATATTCTGATGCTCTGGTATCTGGGGCCTTGCTGACCACTGAGGAGGGACTGCCCCTCCCAAGGTTAGCTAATTCCTACAGATCAGACAGCTCATCCAGAAGCATGCCTTTTCTATGCAAACCAACAAATCCCAAACCTGTACTCTCCAACTACCTCCTTTATCTAGTTCTTATACTCTAGGTCACTATCCATCTTTCTTAATCACTCCAGGGCCAGGTATCATACAATTAGAGAAAGCCCCTGTATCCTAGAACCCACTGAAATTATTCAAACTAGCCAATCCTAAACTTCCTTACCCTGCCTTGTCTTGCCTTTCTCACAGAAACCACCATAAAGATTCTTGCCTGTGTTTTCCCCACTCCCTCTGCTCCTGATTGGCCCTGATGCTTCCCCATATAGCCCTAGATGTTGTACCATGCCTCTTATTTCTAGGGAACTGTGAATAAAACCTTATTCCTTCATGACAGTCATTTCCATGTCTGTGTCTTACTATCCCTGATTAAAACAAATCCCAGGTACATTTTGAAATAGCAATAGCAGAAACAAAAACAAAGAGGCATGGCATTGCATGGTATATTCATTGAATGGGTGGAATGTGGATTTGTGGCAGGCAGGGTAAGGAACAATTGATGAATTTGGTTGAGAAGCAATTGAGAAAGACCTTGAATGACAAAATAGGGCATACGATCTAATGATTTTACCAAAGTATAGTTTTACCATCTGGTACAGGGAAGGGAAAGAGAGCAAATAGGTTGAGGACATACTGTGAAGATTAAATGAGCATAGGAAAGTATTGTCATATATGTTAAATAGTTGTGGAATCTGAATGTAGACCCTTGGAATTTATTCTCATCCCTATCTTATCCTTTCCAATGAGGCCAGTTGATCAACCTAAAACAGCAAACTTGATTTTGTGGTTCCTCTGAAGAAAATTTCTGATAGCTATTAATTATGTATACATAATACATAATTATGTATAATTCTGAACATCACTATACCCTTCCCTGTACTTTTCTTATAGTGCATATGTACCAGCCAACTTAGAGCTTGTGTTTTCTTGGAAGGACCTCTTATTACCTCTTTGATTGCATCTCCTACTCTTCTCCCTCTTATTCACTTTGCTCCAGCAACACAGGTTTCTGGGCTTTTTCGCTAAGACACCAGGGCTACTCCTGCCTCACATCGTAACAATCTTCTCTTCTTTTGTCTGGAATATATTTCAAATAATTAAACAGAACATTACCAAGTTGGATTTGAATCCAGTTTTGTCTTGTCACTCTGAAGACCATTATTTGTTACTATCCTATGGTACTGCTAGTACTTATAATTCCCTGTGTAGTCTTTATATTTTCTCACATTCATACCTCTGCTAATTATATTATATTGACATTTCCCCACAACCTTCTGCCTAAATCTTCTCCTTCTCAGTTGATGGTAACTCCTTCATTCCAGTTGACTCCTCTGTTTCTTTCATATTCTTCATCCAACCCATCAGCAAATCCTGGGGTTTCTACTTTCAAAATACATCCAGAATCCAACCACTCCTTACCACCTTCACTGCTAGTATCCTGGATGGAACCACCATCTTCTCTCACTTGGATTATTTTAATAAGCCTCTTAACTAGACTTCCTGCTTCCACAATTGCCTCTCTTATTCTATTTTCTACACAGAAACCCCAGGAATACTAACAAAATAAGAGCCAGATTATGTCACTTATATGATCAAAATCCTCCAATGACTTCGTATCTAACCAAAGTCTATATTCACTGTTTCCATTAGCCCTTCTCCATTGTCTCTTAGAACCACTTCACCAAAATGGGTCTTATCAACAACCCTAATGACCTTAATGTTTCTAAAATCACTGATCATTTCTCAGTCTTCACCTTTCTTGGCCCATCAGTAGCATTTGACTCATATCCTCTTTTGGATACACTGTCTTCACTTGGGTTCTAGGATGCCACACACTTCATTTTTCTTTTACATAACTGGCTGCTCTTTCTTAGTCTCCTGTGTTGGATCTTTCATTTGTCTTCAGACTTTTAATGTAAGTGACTCGACTCAGTCCTCAGTCTTTGATACTTACTTACTAATTTGTATCTCTTCCAGTCCTGTGGATCTAAATACCGTCTTTATGTTTATGATTATAAAATTCGTATTGTCAATTCAGGCCCCTCTCAAGAACTCTAGACTCATATACTCAAATACCTACTAAACATCTTTACTGAGATGTCTTATAGGCAGCTTGAACTTAACATGTCTCAGTAGCAAAATCTTGATTTCCATCCCTCAAATCTGCTTTTCCCATAGTCTTTCATATGTCAACAAATAGCAGCTCTATTTTTCCAGTAGCTCAGGATACATACGTAGAGGTCGTTCCTGACTTCTCTCTTCCTCTCATACCTCATGTCATCAGTAAATTCCATCAAAATATATCCAGAATCCTACCACTTTTTACTGTCCACACCCCTGTAGTTCAGTTCCAAACAACTATCATCTCATTGCAATAATCTCCTAATTGGTTTCATAAGCTTCTTCCCTAGCCTCCTTCAATCTATATCAATATAGCAATGAGTGATTCTATTAAAATGTAAGTCAGATCATGTAATTACACTTCTCAAAGCCTTATAATGGCTTCTGATCTCATTCAGAATATAATACAAATCCATACACTGTCCCTCGAGGCCCAGCCTGACTTCTCTCCCAGTTTCTCCTTGGCTTGAACTCCCACAGCTACCTCTCATTCACTTTTCCACAGGAACACTGCCCAACTGGTTATTCCTGGAACTTGCCATCATCTTGCCTCAATGTTTGCACTTACTGTTTTTTCTGCCTGAGGTGCTGTTCCCTTAGATACGTACATGGCTCAATCCCTCACTTCTTTCAAGTCTTAACTCACATTTTACCTTTTCAGTGAGGATATCCTTGGCCAGCGTAACTAAAATGTGCTTACTCATTCATATCCCTTTCCTTATTTTTTCCTCTTGGTCACTTATCATTATCTAGTACACTATATATTTTATTTACAGTTGACCCTTGAACAATGCAGGGTTAGCAGTGCCAACCCTCTGTGTAATTGAAAATCCGAGTATAGCTTATAGTTGGCCCTCTGTATCCATGGTTCTTCCATGTCTGTGGTTCCACATCTGCGGATTTAACCAACTGCAGACCATGTAGTACTGTAGTATTTACTGATGAAAAAAATCTGTCTTTAAGTGTACCCACACAGTTCAAACCTGTGTTGTTCAAGAGTCAACTGTATTTACATCCTTAATTTTATATATCTTCTACTACAATATAAACTTCACAAATACAAAGATTCTTATGTGTTTTATTTACAGGTGTCTCTCTAGCACCTAGAACATTGACTGCTGCTTAGGAGAATAGAAACATGCCAGTCCAAGCAATTTTTGGCATTTTTTGTACATAAAAATAAAATGGGAAAAATTATAAACGGAAAGTTGAAGTGATTCTTCATTATATTTTACCATATACATTACCTTAAACAATCAACGAAAAAATAAATCTAACCAGATACCTGCCTGACACTGCTTCTATCCTTACTTCTTACCTATAGTGTTATTCATTTATACATTTAGTGATATATTCCTTGAAGTAACACGAAAGAGAGAAAAGTGTATGGCCCTAGCTCATCAATTAAAAACAGTCACGTTAAAAAAAAGTCACATTAATAAGCAAACATAGCTTTTCAACATGTAAACGACATGGCTGGGTGTGTGTGTGTACAGGGGCAAAGAGATGAGAGTATAGTGGAAGCCTAGAGGGATCTTTTACTGAGCTATACTTACTGATACAACTATGGTAATTAGAGAAGTCAAATTACTTATTAGAGAGACTATCAAGTACAATTCATATTTATTCATTTGTAGTCTTATTGGACTAATATCTGTACAGTTCAATTGATCCTTCTAAGATAGAAGGTGTTAAAATGAAGAGCTATGTATTAATGATATTAGCAACATAAATGAGTGGCCCCATTGAATTGCCTTGCTAATGGTAAAATAAACTTTCTCTACAAACAAGATCTGATATTGTCAGAATCAAACTAGTCTCTTAGTTGTGGGGGTTAATGTAGGAGAAAAGTTTATTTTGTCTCTTGACACTTTTAAAAAATATATTTATTTATTTATTTAATGGTTTTGGCTGCTTTCAGGTCTTAGTTGCAGCGCAAGCTCTTCTTTGTGGCGTGCGGGCATCTCTGTAGTTGTGGCGCGTGGGCTCTGTAGTTTGCAGCACATGGGCTCTCTCATTGAGGTGCGAGAGCTCAGTAGTTGTGGCACGCGGGCTTAGTTGCCCCACGGCACGTGGGAGCTTAGTTCCCCGAACAGGGATAGAACCTGCGTCCCCTGCATTGGAAGGCAGATTCTTTACCACTGGACCACCAGGGTAGTCTCTGTCTATTGACATGTTGATATAAAGTTTTTTGTTGTCAGATGCCAAGAAATTTGTCAGGTTCCAGCATCTTTGCTCCCTTTTCCTATTCCATGCAGAGAGAACATGGTCACCAAACCCTCATTCATTCTGTTAAACTGCTCTACATGGCCACTCCTTCAGGAATAGGAAACCTGGAAACACAATGCAGTATAACTTGAAAGTTTTCAAACTTAATGGAAATTTTCTTTGTTTTTATATTAAGTCTGGTTTAAAGTTAGGCATATAGGCAAGTAAGTTTCAGATTGTGAGCTCTTTGAGAGCAACTCATAAGTGTACCATAGAGTTCTCATTATCTGATTTTAAAAAATCCTTTTCCCCCAAAAAAGGTAAGCATTTTCCTTAGTCTAAACTCTATTCTAAACTCTAGAAATATTTTATAGGGTAGCCTGTTCATATATATATATATATAAAGTATAGGACTTTGGATAAGTTAGTCTTACCATGGATTATGCAGATGCAATATTTTAAAAGCCATTTCTTTTATTTACCCATCAAAAGCACAGGCCATAGAAGAGAGTTGTGGGTGTTCAGGGAGCAGGCAGGTGGACAGGGGATCATCCTTCTTATTGAGCCCAAGGGTTTTCTGTCACCACCTCTGCCCCTTCTCTGAGCAAGTTACCCTGAAAGCAAATAATCATTATACTTAGAAAGCATAAATAAATGGAAAATTTAGGAATCCTTTCAAGCACTCTTTTCAAATTTCAAACTTGTGCCATACAGCATGTCGATTGCAAAGCCACAGGATACACATGATGTCACTTCTTTGAGTCAGTTTACTTGAACCTTTCAGTGGGGAGATGTTTTAAAGCAATTTCATGGGTAATTTAAAATAAATTTATGTTTTTAAAGGTGCAACTTTTCGTGGAATATAAAGTACACATGAATGTTAAAGATAAAATAGAAGACATAAAAGAAACCTCTTACTTTAGAGTATTCCTCCCAGACCCATCTGGCGTTTTAGTTTCCTCCTCTGTCATAGAGACATTCATTGGACACAAATAAACAGCCCTTTTCTACAATGTTTATAAAACATTAAAGATTTCATTCTGTAGAGAAGTCCAATCAAAGCTAGATTCTCTGATAAATACCTGGAAATGTAAATGAGATTCCAGCAATGTATAAAATGTAAGCATTGTAACAGTTTATTAGTTATCGTAGTTTTTCTAAAACATTGTGTTCTTTAGAAAAGAAGTATAATGTAGAGTTTGGGAGCATGGATTTTGAAGTGAAATCTGCCCATCTCTGGCACATAATGTTTGTGTGAACATTGGAAAATTAATTAACTTCTCTGTGCCTCAGTTTCATTGATGTATAAAATAGCAAAAAAAAATTACCTTATGAGTTCAGGGGAAGATTAAATAAGATAATGCACATGTAACACTGAACAAAATCTGGCACATAGAAACCTTTTACATGTTAGATATCATTATTGTACATGAATATTTAGAATATACAGATGAGTAAAGTAATGGGAAAAATCACTCATACTCTTGGTATCCAAGGTCAACTACTGTGTGTGTGTGCATGCCCACATATGTGTATATATATTGTGTGTGTATATCTCAGGTGCGCATTTCTAAAATTTCATCATCTTGTGAGGGTTTCACTTCATTACTCTAACCAGTGAACACTTTGGTATCCAGTGATCATGGTAAGGATACAGTGGGATGGCCAGGTAGTAATTTTATAAGAGTAAGATGTATTTATGACTGTTTAGTTACTTGCTTTAAAATATATATATATATTTATAAAATCAATAATTATTGAATGCCTACTAATTTCAGGCACTGAAGTAGACTCAAACATGCCCTAAGCAATATCTTTTATGAATGATGAAGTTATGGAAAAGATGAAAAAATTGCTAAATTTGTAGATTCATTATGTGACGTCTGATGAAATAAAAGCATAGTGCACAGCATTATTTTAAGGCTGAAGACCAAACAAATTTACAGTCATGTTACCCAGGGTCAGGAAAATGTTAAACCCTTTGGCTAGTGTTTTATTATAAAGAAATAGTGAAGGGAGGGGATATGGGGATATATGTATACATATAGCTGATTCACTTTGTTGTACAGCAGAGACTAACACAACATTGTAAAGCATTATACTCCAATAAAGATGTGAAAAAAAAGAAATAGTGAATAAATTATTTGTAAGAAACATATATATCAAATTAATCTTTAAATGGAGACACACGTATAACAACGTTATGTGTTGATCAGTTGATAAAATGTTGTGACCAGAGGCTTGAAAGAACCTAACCCTGTAATCACTGTTCACTAATGCAGTGTTTGCATCAACTTCATAGAACATAAATACCACAAATAACAAGAATCAAATGTATTTCCCCTTTTGTGAATTGCCTGTTCATAGACTTTGCACTTTTTCCTTTTGTTATTTATCTCTTATGTATTTGAAAGAATTGTTTATATATACTTGATATGTATCCTTTCCATGCATAAATGCAGCAAATATGTTTCTATTTGCTGTCACTTCCTTGCCTTTATTTTTATTTTAGCTTTATTAAGCTATAATTGACATATAACGTTATTTGAGTTTAAGGTACAAAGGTGTTGTTGATTTGACACACATATTGTAATGATTACCAATGTAGGATAACCTAACACCTCCATTACATCATGTGATTAACATTTCTCTTTTGAGGTGAGAACATTTAAGATCTACTCTCTTAGAAACTTTCAAGCGTGTGTGTGTGTGTGTGTGTGTGTGTGTGTGTGTGTGTGTGTGTATATCCGTGTATATATATGGATATCACATTTTCTTGATCCCTTCACCTGTCAATAGACACTAAGGTTGTTTCCATGTCTTGGTTATTGTAAATAATGCTGCAACAAACACAGTAGTGCAGATATCTCTTTGAGATAATGATTTTATTTCTTTCAGATAAATACCTCTAAGTTAGATTGCTGGATCATATGGTAGTTCTATTTCTATTTTTTGAGGTATTTCCATATTGTTTTCCATTGTGGCTGCACCAGTCTACATTCCCACCAACGGGGTACAAGCGTTCCATCTTTTCCACATCCTTGTGATTACTTGTTATCACTTGTCTTTTTGATAATAGCCTTCTAAGTGGTGTGAGGTGATACCTCACTGAGGTTTTTATTTGCATTGCCATGATATTAATGATATAAAGCATCTTTTCATGTACCTGTTGGCCATTTGTATGTCTCCTTTGGAAAAATGTCTATTCCAGTACTTCGCCCATTTTTAAATTGGGATTTTTTTTTTTTTTTTTTTTTGCTATTGAGTATATGAGTTCTTTATGTTTTGGATATTACCCCCTTTTCAGACACATGGGTCACAAATATATTCTTCCATTCTGTAGGTTACCTTTTAATTTTGTTGGTTGTTTATTTTGCTGTACAGAAGATTTTTCTTTTGAGGAAGGCTAACATTAAATTTTGCTTTTGTTGCTTATACCCTTGGTCTCATATTTAAAAAAATTATTGCCAAGACAAATGTCAGGGAAATTTCCCCCCAAGTTTTTTTTAGAAGTTTTATAATTTGAGGTCTTATGTTTGTCTTTAATCCATTTTGAGTTAATTTTTATGAGTGGTATAAGTTAGAGGTACAATTTCATTCTTCTGCTTGTGGTTATCCAGTTTTCTCAACACCATTTATTGAAGAGAATATTCTTTCCCCATTAAGTATTCTTGACTCCCTTGTAATATTAGTTGACTGTATATGCAAGGGTTTAATTCTAGGGTCTTGATTCTGTTCCATTGGTCTATGTGTCTACTTTATGCCAAAACCATACTGTTTTGATTATTTTAGTTTTACAGCATAGTTTGAAACCAGGAAGTGTGAGGCCTCCAGCTTTGTTCTTCTTTCTCAGGATTGCTTTGGCTATTCAGTCTTTTGGGGTTCCATACAAATTTTAGAAGAGCTTTTTCTATTTCTGCTAAAAAATCATTGGAATTCTGATGAAGATTGCATTGAATCTATAGATGATTTTGAGTAGCATGGACATTTTAACAAAAACTAATTCTTATCCATGAACATGGGATTCTTTTTTTATTGTTTGTATCTTCAATTTCTTTCATCAAAATCTGGTAGTTTTCTGTGTACAGATCTTTCATTTCCTTGGTTGAATTTATTCCTAAGTATTTTATAGTTTTTGATGCTATTGTGAATGGGATTGTTTTCTTTATTTCTATTTCAGATATTTCATTGTTAGTGTATAGAACACAACTGAATTCTGTATGTTGACTTTATATCCTGCAACTTTACTAAATTTGTTGATTAGTGCTAATTTTTTTTTTAGTGGATTCATTAGGATTTCCTCTATATAAGGTCGTATCATCTGCAAACAGAGACAATTTTACTTCATCCTTTCCAATTTGGATGCCTTATTCCTTTCTCTTGCCTAATTTCTCTAGCTAGGACTCCCAGGACTATGTTGAACCTGAGTGGTGAAAGTTGGAACCCTTGTCTTATTCCTGACCTTAGAGGGAAAGCTTTCAGTCTTTCACCTTGAGTATGGTGTCATCTGTGTGTTTCTCATGTATGGACTTCATTATGTTGAGGTACGTTCCTTCTATATCCAATTTGCTGAGAGTTTTTTTTTAAAATCATAAATAGATGTTGAATTTTGTCTTCTCTTTCATTTCTGATTTTATTTATTTAGTCTCAGTTTTCTTAATTAGTCTAGCTATTGAGTTGTCAAATTCGTTTATCTTTAAAAAAAACAGTTCTTAGTTTTGTCAATATTTCCTTTTGTTTTTCTGGTTTGTATTTAATTTATTTCTGCTCTGATCTTTGTTATTTCTCTCCTTATGCTCACTTTGGACTTAGTTTGTTCTTATTCTCTAGTTCCTTGAGGTATAAAGTTAAGGTTTTTATTGAAGTATAGCTGATTTACAATACTATATTAGTTTTAGGTGTACAGCATAGTGATTCAGTATTTTTACAGATTATACTCCATTAGAAGTTATTATAAGATAATCGTTATAATTCCCTGTAATATACAATATATCCTTGTTGTTTATCTATTTTATACATAGTAGTTTGTATTTCTTTTTTTTTTTTTTTTTTTTTTTTTTTTTTTTGCGGGCCTTTCCCTGCCGTGGCCTCTCCCGTTGCGGAGCACAGGCTCCGGACACGCAGGCTCAGCGGCCATGGCTCACGGGCCCAGCCGCTCTGCGGCATGTGGGATCCTCCCGAACCAGGGCACAAACCCGCGTCCCCTGCATCGGCAGGCGGACTCTCAACCACTGCACCACAAGTGAAGCCCCAGTAGTTTGTATTTCTTAATTCCATACCCCTAGCTTGCCCCTCCCCCTTCCCTCTCTTGGGTAACCACTAATTTGTTTTCTATACCTGTAAGTCTGTTTCTGTTCTGCTATATACATTCATTTGTATTATTTTATAGATTCCACATATAAATGATATCCTGCAGCATTTGTCTTTCTTTGTCTGACTTATTTCACTAGGCATAATATTCTCTAGGTCCATCCATGTTGCTGCAAATGGCAAAATTTCATTATTTTTTATGGCTGAGTAATATTCCATTGTGTGCATGTACACGTTCACACACACACACACACACACACACACACACACACCCCACATCTTCTTTATCCATTCATCTGTGATTGAACACTTGGGCTACTTCCATATCTACTGGACAGCTACATGTAAAACAATGAGATTAGAACATTTCCTCACACCATACAAAAAAAACAAAGTCAAAATGGATTAAAGAACTAAATGTAAGACCTGAAACCATAAAATTCCTAAAAGAGGAAATGGGCAGAATGCTCTTTGACATAAATTATAGCAATATTGTTTTGCTCTGTCTCCTAAGGCAAAAGAAATAAAAGGAAAAATTAAAAAATGGGAGTTTATTAAACTTAAAAGCTTATTCACAGCAAAGGAAACCATCAACAAAATGAAAAGAAAACTTATAAAACAGGAGAAAATAGTTTCAAATGATATGACTGACAAGAGATTAATAGCCAAAATATATAAACAGCTCATATAACTCAATATCAAAAAAACAACCCAATCAAAAAATGGGCAGAAGACCTAAATAGACATTTTTCCAGAGAAGACATAGAGATGGCTAACAGGCACGTGAAAAGATACTCAACATTGCTAATTATTAGAGAAATGCAAATCAAAACTACAATGAGGTATCACCTCACACTTGTCAGAATGGCTATCATCAAAAAGTCTACAAATACCAGATGCTGGCAAGGATGCAGAGAAAAGGGAACCCTCCTACACTGTTGGTGGGAATGTAAATTGGTGCAGCTACTATGAAGACAGTACGGAGGTTCCCTCAAAGAACTAAAATAGAACTACCATATGATACAGCAATTCCACTCCTGGGTATATATCTGGAAAAAACGAAAACACTAATTAAAAAGGATACATGCACGCCAGTGTTCATAGCAGCACTATTTTCAATAGCCAAGGTGTGTAAGGTTGTTTATTTGCGATATCTCTCTTTTTTTTAATGTAGGGGCATTCATCACTATAAGATTCCCTCTTAGAACTGCTTTTGCTACATCCCATAGATTTTGGTATACTGTATTTTCAAGTTGTTTATAATTTCTTTTGTCTTTTGATTTCTTCTTTGGCCCAATGATTGTTTAGGATTGTTTTGTTTAATTTCTACATATTTATGAATTTTCCAGGTCTCCTCACGTTATTGATTTCTACTTTTGTACCATTGTGGTTAGAAAAGATACTTGGTGTGAGTTCAATCTTCTGAAATTTGCTAAGACTTATTTTGTGACTTACTTATGTTCTGTCTTGGAGAATGTTCTATATGTGCTTGAGAAGAATGTATATTCTGAAGCTATTTGATGGAATTCTCTGGATATGTCTGTTTGGTCCATTTGATCTAAAGTATGGTTCAAGTCCATACTTTCTGCCAGGATGTTGAAAGTGGGATATTGAAGTCTCTTACTATTATTGTATTGTTGTCTACTTCTCTCTTCAGATCTGTTAATATTTGCTTAATATATTTAGGTACCCCAGTATTGGGTGCAAATACATTTACAATTGTTATATCTTTTTGATGAATTGATTCCTTTATCATTATGTAATAGCCTTCTTTGTCTCTTGTTACTATTTTCCGCTTAAATTCTATTTTGTCTGATATAAGGATAGCTACTCAGCTCTCTTTTAGTTTCCACTTGCATGAAATATGTTTTTTCATCCCTTCACTTGGAGCCTATCTGTATTGATAAATCTGAAGGGAAACTCTTGTAGGCAGCATCTAATTGGTTCTTGTTTCTTTTTCTATTCCAGCCACACTATCCATTTGATAGGAGAATTTAGCCCATTTTCATTTGGGTTAATTGTTGATAGGTAAGGACTTACTAATGCCATCTTATTAATTATTTTTTGCTGTTCTGTAGTTCCCTTGTTTCTTTCTTCCTCTCTTGTTACCTTCCTTTTTGAGTTGATGATTTTTTATAGTGATATGCCTAGATTCCCTTCTTTTATCTTTGGTGAATCTCTTATAGGTTTTTGCCTTGTGGGTACCATGAGGCTTACATAAAACATCTTATAAGTATAATAATCTATTTTATGTTGATAACTTAACTTTGACGAATACAAAAACTCTACCCTTTTACGCTCAACCATTTTATGTATTTTACTTCACAATTTACCTCTTTTTAAATTGAGTATTCATTAACAGATAACTGTAGGTATAGTTAAATTTAATATTTATCCTTTAACCTTTATACTAGAGTTAAGTGGTTAATATGCCACCATATTACAATATTAGAGTATTCTGAATTTGACTATATATACTTACCTTTACCAGTGTGTTGTATGTTTTTATATGTTTTAATATTACTAACTATTATCCTTTCGTTTCAACTTGAATGATTCCTTTCAGCATTTCATGTAAGGGAGGTCCAGTTGAGATGAATCGGCTTTGCTTATCTTGGAAAGTCCTTCATTTCTGAAGAATAACTTTGCCAGATAGAATATTCCTGACTGGAAGGTTTTTTTCTTTCAGCACTTTGAATATATCATCCCACTCTGGCCTTTAAAGGTTTCTACTGAGGAATCTGCTGATAATCTTATGGGGTTCTCTTGTAAGTTTCAAGCTTTTTAATCTTTTGCTGCTTAAAATCTCTTTTTGCTTTTTATTTCTGACAGTTTTATTATAATGTGTATTGGAGAGGATCTTTCTGTCTTTTTTTTTCTAAGAGTTTACTTGAACAAAAATTGATTTGAAGCAGTGGTTAGGTGCACTCCCAGAGAGTATATCTTTATGTCAAGTTTGTTTGGTGACCCATGAGATTTGCAAACTTGAATATCAAAATCTATCCCCAGATTTTGGAAAGTCTCATCCATTATTTCTTTGAAAAAGCCTTTTGACCCCTTCTCCTTCTTTTCTCCTTCTGGAACTCCAATAATTCACAAAAATTGGTTATTTTGATTGTATCCTATAGATCAAGTAGGCTTTCTTCACTCTTTTCCATTCTGTTTTGTTTGTTTGTTTTGCTTTCCTCTGTTGGGTAATTTCCTTACTTCTATATCACAGATTCTGTCTTCTGTTAGATCTATTTTGCTGTTGTTGCCCTCCATTGCATTTTTCATTTCATTCATTGTGTCCTTCAGCTCTAGAATTTGTGTTCAGTTCTCTTTTATGATTTCTATCCCTTTGTTAAACTTCTCATTTTGTTCATGAATTGTTTTCCTTATTTCTTTAAACTGTCTTTCTGTGTTTTCTCGTAGCTCACTGAGTTTCCTTAAAACAGTTATTTTGAATTCTTTATCAGATAAATCTCAGAACTCTATGTCTTTGGGGTTGGTTACTGGAAGATTATTGTGATCCTTTGGTGGTGTAATGTATCCTTGATTGTTAATATTCCTTGAAGTTTTGTGTTGCTGTCTTAACATTTGAAGTAGCAGTCACCTCCTCCAGTTTTCACTACTGCCCTGGGGAGAGTAACACCTCTGCCAGCCCTGTTAGGGATTTTGAGGCTTTCTCAGACCTTCTTCTCAGATCTGTTCCATGCTTCTTGCTCCCTCTTGTGGCAGAATTCCTACACTTTATGCCTTCTCAATCCTGCAATTCACCAACCTGGATGCTGACAGCCTCCTTTTTGTTTTCCCAAAGGTGGCGCTAAAGCTCAAGTTTGCCATCTCCTCTTGGCTGGCAGATTTAGGTCAGCTTTCTGTGCATGCTCACTAGCCATCTGCCAAAGCTCTCTCTCACTGCCTCGGTTGGGAATGCACACAGGGAGCTAGCCACAGGGTGGGGGTGTTTTTGGATTAGGTGCTCCGAGCACTGGGAATACCCATGGGCTTATTGGGGGATCTGTGGGTGAGGTGTTTCCAGAGGCTCATGGGTAGGCTTCTTGATGGAGTCTGTGATGTAGTTAGTGGGATCTGCATCCCTTTAATGCCCTCTAAGAGTCCTATCTGCCACTCTCCCAGCCTCTTCCTGCTCCCCAGTCATGCATCTCATGATTCCGCACTCTGGATGCGGTAAGAGAGTAATCAGCCTCTTTGTCAGCTTCCCGCACAGCTGGAGAAGTCAGGTGCTCACTCACATGCTCTCACTTTCCCCTTTGAGAGAAATCATGGGCCAAGAATGTGTCTTTTGGCCCTAAGCTGCGCCGCTTTGGGGGAGGGGTGATGTGGGTTAAGTCAAGCTGTTCCTTTTACCCTCTCCAATGTGTCCAAACTCAATTTTTTTTTTTTTTTTTTTTTTTTTTTGCTCCAGTGGTGTGCTGGAACTTTTCCTCTGTAAACCTGGACTTCCACAAAGGTTCTCCCATCTGTGGGTTATTATCTAGGACAGTATTTTCCAGGGGCTTTTGGACTGTGGCTGAGAGGGGCTGGAGCTGGTTCATGGGACACTGCCAGGTCCACAGTCAGGACCGAGGTCTTTATGCCTATTACCTAATGCACAGGTGGGTGAGACTCCTCCAGCGTCCCTTGGTATATGTTGCTGGATCCCATAGTTCCCACAAAGACACTTTTGTCTGTGGATAGGCACCAAATTATTTTTGTTGTGGGGGAGGACAAAAACCAGGAACGTTTTATTCCACCATAATACCATCACTCCTTGCCTCTATTTTTTATGATGCTTTTTGCATGTAAAAACGTTAATTTCATGTAGATGAATTAATCACTGTTATCATCTATTCATGTGTTTCTTTGTATCTTCTTTAAGAAATCATTCCCCACCTCTGGGGGGTAAAGTTCTCAAAGTTGAAGCTAGGTTGATTTATAAATATCAATTTATATGTTATCCCTTGCAAAAAAAGAAAAAGAAAAGAAAATCATTCCCCACCGCAAAGTCATTTAATAGTCTTGTGTATTGTTGCTTAATAATTTTGAAGACATGTTTTTATCATTTAAATCTCTAACCCATTTATAATTAATTTCTGTGATAGGTGAGAAAATCTCATTTTATTTTTTAGATGGATAACCAGTTGTTCAGCACCATTTATTGAGTAGCCTATCTTTTCTCCACTGACTTGCTATAACCTCTCTTCTATATATCATTTCCATATATTTATGTGTCTCTTTCCTGGGTGTTAATAATATATCTTGATAGCTTTTAGGGTGTACCTCCCCACTTCATTGCTCTCTTCTTGTCTTCATTGCCATCATTGTTATAGCTTCCATCCCCACCTTCTCCCCCACTCTTTTTTTCTATTCTCTGAAAAAGATCATACAAATTTGGACTTTCTCCTTTGCCTATTCAAGTAGCTGTCATTACTAAAACTGTCTAGGCCTGTTTTTGTTCTATTTGCTTGGTTTTATGTTTTGTTCCCTTTTCTTGGTATTACTTTCTATGAAATGGAACATTTTCATTTCTTTTTATCCTTCCAAACTTGCATCGAGTCTCCATTGCCTGCTTTTGGACTTAGAACACCAGAAGCTTATGGCTCCAGCCTACTCAGTGCTTGGTGATTCTATTCTGTTTCTGATCCTCAGCGATATGTATCATATTTTTGAGACTAGACATATCTATTTTGTTTTGTTTTAATCTGTCATTGCTATATGATTGGAATATGCGTGTGAATACATAAACTCACTTAGCCATACTGACCAAAAGTTATATATATATATAACTCTCTTTTCCTTTCTTTTCAAAAAATACCATCCTTCTATAATATTGGTTAAAGATCAGGAAACCATGGCCAATCATTAGGGTTCCCTTCTGTTAAAATATTAATTATATCCCAGCAGTAGGCACCTTTTAGACTAAACCATGGGCATAAATGCATTTAATAACTTATTAATGCCTTTGGTACATATAGAGGGAGAATAATGTACTTAGAGTAGGGAACATATTCAGTAAAAATTAACAGGGTGCCGTGGAGAGTAATGTGAGGGAGAGGTAGTTATTTGCCATCCTGTTGTGATTTTCACACTTTGTGTATTAAATGCATCCTAAGAGAACAAGTTGATCCTTCCCCAAAAGGGTTTCTTTATAAAAGAAAGCTTTCCACAATGATAGCAACAAGTCAGATGAGACGAAAGTAAAGTAAACCCAATACAGTAGCCAAGATTTGTAACCATCTAAGACACAAGAATTCTACCTCCAGAAATCTATTCTAAGTAAATGGAGATGTAGCAAAATAAGTTTGTAAAAAGATATTCATCACAGTGTCAGGTATAAAAAATTAGAAACCATATAAATGACTCAATAGAGGGGATAGGTAAGACAAATCATGATGCATCAGTGAGTAGAGTGTTTTTGAGTTCTATAAAAAGATACACTAAGAAACCGTATTAGGGTATTGTATATAAAGGGCAATTACAATAATGGCAACCACAACTGACATTTACTGAGCACTTACTATGTGCCAGGGACTGTGCCTACTGCTTTACATTTATTCGTTTAAATCTCAAAACTCCCCTTGGAGGTAGAGAATATTATTTTCCCCCATTTAAAAAATGAGGAGTCTGAGGCTTATTGAAGTTACATGATTTGATTGGTATCACCCAGCCAAATGGGCCATGGTTCGTAAATACACATGTGTGTGTGCCATGTGCATGTGTGTCTATGTACTATGTGGGAAAGATAGTTGGAATGAAATGCCCCCAAATATTAAAAGATCATTATACTTATATGGGTTATTTTCTTTTCTTCATATAGACGTACACATGTGGTGTGTGTGTACATGTACTGTATGTAAATATCTATGTATACTTTTCAAATGATTTACAGTGAGCATGGATGTCCTTTATAATCAGAAATGTAAATTATCATAAATACTCCATGACCTTCATCCATTTGTTTCTTTTCTTTCACCTCATGGTGTGGTCCAAAATACAGGAAGGTACAGGAAGGACTCTTTAGTGGAATCTTATTGTCTTATAATGACAGGGAGATCAACAAAATAGTCATGATTGAATTTACCATGGATGTTATTAAACTTGCTCTTTTTTTATAGAAGTGTGTGTGTGTGTGTGTGTGTGTGTGTGTGTAAAAGTGAGGAAATGAATTTTAATTGAGCATTCCACATGCTGAATGTCACCTATAAGAATACAGCACTACATTATGCTACTCAAAAGCAACTTCTGAGCTAGAGATGAGACAGTAGGTGGCATTATAAATGTGAAGATGAATTTGATAGACTAGGATTTGAATGAAACATATTATGGTATGAAGTGAAGGGGAAACTAGTAATAGCACAATAAGACATAAGAGTGCTAAGAGCTTTGTGATAGGAGTTTGAGCATACACAGTATTATTGAGTAGATTGGGGTTAACTGGATTCTCCTGCTACACTCATACAATTACAGGGAATCATGCATCCTCACTCACCCACTGCATCCCACTTATCCTATGAATATGCTTTTATACTGTTACTGCCAAGACAAAAGAAAACTACAGAATAAAAAGGTCTATGTTTTTCTCTTCTCTTTAGTGTATAATGTTCTGCAAATACTGAGGTCTATTTTGCTATGTTTAGAAGAATTTTCAGCACACTTTAAAGGAGGGGTCTTCAAATGTTTGGATGAGATTACAGTGCTTCAGGAAGAGAGTTAAGTCTTCAAAGAGGGGTTAGTCTTCTTGGAGATATTTCTTTCCCTGATAACACTCAATCTATTATTTGTGAGAATATCCTACCAAGACCAAAATTTCTTAATTCCTCATCTGGTACTCTACAGAACTTACTCAGTGCCCAGGGTGTAGACCCCAACACTTTATTACTTGCTAGGACTTACTTACACATTTCTATGTGCTTTCAGCTTTTTTAGCTGTTCTGAACTGCATATTTCCTGCTAGGACTCCACTAATACCTCCCCCCACCCAGAGTGACAGCCATATAGTTGTTTGACCTTCAGTCTGCCTGTCAAACTCACTAAGTCAACAAAAGAATAAAAGGGAAGTGTTTGATATACATGAAACTTTAGGACACTGGTTCTCAATTTTGGGGGAGGGACCAAAGATTCTGTTGAGAATCTGATGAAAGCAGCAGACCCTTCCCCATCAAGTGTTATATACATATACTATGAGTCACATAAAAATTTCACATGTTTTATAAATTTCATGAAACCCATATATGAACTCTTTAAAAGTATCCAGATTCCAGGTCTAAAAGTTTTGCTCAAGCTGAGTTCAAGGCCTTTCCCCTTGGTTTATCCCCCAAGAGAATCAGATCTGCTATCATGGAATTCACTGTGATAAACTGGACTGTGGAGATAGAGGGTTGGGCTTTCAGCATAAATGAACCTAGAATAGCAATATCCTGATATAAAACACTAGGAGGAGGTCTGGTGAATAGATGACTATAAGGCCACTGGATGTGTCCTCCAGTTTAGTCAAGTTATCCTGCTTCTTAAATGAATTTATCCCAGCTCCCCAGGGCCTCGATTCGCATGGCTAAATCCGTAAGTGATACGCGTTTACCTAGGGTATCATGTGTTGATAAGTCTGTGTATATGGTATGGGAGTAAATGGTTAGAAGAGAAATGGGAATTTGAAATATGCCCCCACCAGATATTTTTTATCTTAGGTAAAATTAACACCAGCCAACCGGGAAGAAGAAATTATGACAGCAAACTAATATTTGAAATCTGGAAGATTCTTTCCTTTATAGCTTCTGCAGATACGGTTGTGGCAGAGCCAATTTATGCATTTGAACGAAGACTTGGGTCTTTGATAACACATGTTGGCTACAATAGACTGAAATATACTCCAGTACTAATTGGGTATGGACTCTGATTTTTCATTAAACGATGTAATTTTGGAGCAACATACCTCAGTGAAAGGAATAGAGGCTTTGGAGTCAGACACAGCTGGGGCTAAATTCTAGCTCAGACACTTCCTGTGATCTCTTTATTACTCCTCAGCTATGAGTCTGTTTTCTAATCTGTGAAAGGGCTATAAATAATACCTACCTTAAGGTCACTGTGAGAATTCAAAATAGTTTAAAATTCTAATCTTAGCTCTCAGTGAATAGTAGCTTTATCTGATTATCATCTTGGGACCAATGCTTGTGTGTGCCAGTATGATCCATTCAAGGTAATTATTCAAACCACTGCACAAGTTGTGGTAGATCTTAATTCCAGGATTAGAAGCCCATACTTTGTTCCATAGATAATGGAGAGTCGTTGAAGATTTCTTTCTCCTATTTCTTTATGTGAACAAAAACAAAACAAAATAAGCTGAAGGAAAATGATGAGAAATTACTTCTTCAGTACTGAAAATTTGGATTGATTTAATTAAACTCTGCAGGCTCAAAACAGTCATTTTTCAAATGAATGATTTTAGCATTTCAATGACATTATGCTCTATCGTAGAGTTTTCATTATTAGAAAGGCATGTTGTGGACAATTAATTTACACCTAAGTGATGACATTTGTTCAGAAGTGGCCAGTATCACTCATGAAAATCTGAGCTGCACTATTTGAAGAAAAGTGAAGACCCAAAAGATGAGAGGTTTTATGTAAATCATATTTACTTCTACAGTAGGGGTTATAATTGCTGGAAGTGTTCTTAGATGGCCCAGCTGGGGAAACTGAGGCCCGGGTAAAGGAGGAGAGTTGCATGGCAAGATAGTACCAGCTTAGAATACAGAAATTTTCTTTCTAACACTGAGAAGTGTGAGTGAAACGTTGCAGGGGAAGTTTGTTCATTCAACAAATGTGTGAGTTCCTACTTTTGTGTGGGAGGTGGAGTGGGGGAAGGTCATTCATTCAATAAATATGTGAGTCACTATTATGTACCAGGCACTATACTAAGTGAACAGGTCAAATAAACCCCAGCCCTCATGGAGTTTACAGATTAGAGGAGTGAGTCAGATGTAAAAAATGGGCAAATAATTTATTTGATTTAATTATAATTCTGTAACTCTGATGCAGGAGATAAAACAGGGCTAAAAGGGAATATGAAAGGGGAAACTTATCAATATGTTGGTCTCCATATGTTGCCTTACTTGACTTTATATTTTCATCATATGATTTCTTCCTTACTACACAAATGAGAAAACTATCTTCACATTTCAGTTTGTGTTTCATTGGTTTGAAGCTATTAACTTCACCAGAGTGATCTGGGCAGGTCTAACCACTAGGGGTCATCTTGGGCCACGGCAGCAGCAAGAACACCTCTTAACCTACATCTGTGGCTATAGTCAGCATGAATACAAAATAGTGTTCAGGACCTGAGCTGGGCCTGGAAGAGTAGTTAAGATTTTGGATATACAGAGCTGGACGTGAGAAGAACCTCAGTCATTTATTCCAATGTTAGCAAAAGCAGACAGGGGAATATGTAGGAGATTAATGAAGAATAACAACTAAATCAGTTGGGCTCAAACACTGAGTGTGTGATGGATACAAGTAGAACATAAGATTGGAAGGGTGGTTTGGGATGAAAGTTTTGAGAGTCTTAAGTACCAAGCTAAGTTTTAATTTTATTATGCTAGCAATTGGGAGCCTTTGAATATTTTTAAGAAGGAAATATAAATAGAATTAGCATGGTTTAGGAAGCTTTTAAAATATCCCAGTGAGACATAATGAAAGAATTGTCAGTAATGGCCAATCACTGCAATAGAGAATGCAGCCAGAGGAGGAGGACTGAGAGAAAGCAGAATTCAAGTGTGTACATGGTCTGGACATACTGGTTTGATGGCCCTGGGAGTCATCCGTGTGGAACACAGAATAGGCACTTGAAAATGAAGAACTGGAGACTGATAGAAAATGAGGGCTACCAAAAAAATACTCAAGGAAAGTAAGCTTAGAAGCAATGGTTAAAGCCCCGGGACAGGACATAAGAACAGAAGTAGAGAGAACCTAGAATGGGCATCTTGAAAATGGCCAACATTTGAGTGTAGGATGTGGATGAAGCAATAGAGAAGGAGACAGAGTGGCCAAAGTGATTCTAATTCTGCTGAAAACAGTCAATGTTGGAACAAGACTGGCAAAAACAATTTCTGTATACTCTATAAGCATTAGAAATTGACAGCAAAGAAAAAAAGTCAACGAATAGGAGGCTTTGCTCCCATAGCTTTGAGAGATATAGAAAGAACTGAGCTAACTAGATTTAATAACCATGGGATGGGCAGTAGAGCAAAGAAGTTAAAAGATGGGGGAGCTGAGTCAGATGGACTGAGGGTGGAATCTTGCTCTGTGGTGTGACCTTGCACACTTTACTTTCCTCTCCAAGCATCACCTTCCTCTTCAGCAAAACACAGGTATAAATGATACCTCCTCATGGGATTTCTGTGAACATACATGTGGTAATGCATATAGGAAGTATTTAACATAGTGCCTAGCACATAGTAATATTTACTAAGTGCTTACTTTGTGTTGCTTGTTATGACATTTGGTGTAAAGGGAATGGCTCCTCTGTCTCTTGATAGCCTCTGAATAAAACCTCAAATGCGAGATTATCTCAGAATATGGTTTCATGAAAAAAAATGCTGCTTTTCCTTAGAAATTGATGAACTTTCTGCTTTGCGATAATGAGGGTCATGCAAGTTTTTGTCATCGTCGTTGTTCATAGCTTTGTGTCCCTTTCATTTGGTTGTCTGAAATATCAGGACTAATTCTGAAACTCAAATCCAACAAATAAGTTAACCCTTACAGTTTTCATATTTGCTGCTGCTGCTTCATTTCCATGCTTCTGATTTTGTATTTTAAAATTGCTATTATTGCTTTACATGATCATTTATTATGTACTGATTTTTTTCTGGAACAGTATTAATTACTCTATGTGCATCCTCAAAACACCTTGGTGGGCTTCCCTGGTGGCACAGTGGTTGAGAGTCTGCCTGCCGATGCAGGGGACACGGGTTTGTGCTCCGGTCCGTGAGGATCCCACGTGCCGCAGAGCGGCTGGGCCCGTGAGCCATGGCTGCTGGGCCTGAGAGGCCACAACAGTGAGAGCCCCACGTACCGCAAAAACAAAAACAAAAACAAAAACACCTTGGTAAGGTAAAAATTATTAATCCTACTTAGTATAAAAGAAAACTAAAGGTCAGGGTGGTGAGGTAGCTTCCAAAGTCCCACAGTTAATAAGTGCAAGAGAAATCTGAAACTACATCTCTCAAACCCTAAGCCTTTGCTATTTCTCTTATGATCATTATGAGTTAAAAGAATAATAAAGGAATAATAACATGATTTCAAAGCAGTACACTTGAGAAAGGATTGGGTTTTAAGTGGTTGAACACATAAAATATGTGAACTCAGTGATATGGCTGCTACAAAAACTGGCATGCGGTACCCATCTGCTTCTTTATGGCCTGACTACATTTAGTTCCAGGCATTGCATTCCAGGAGGGGTACAGTCAAGCTAGACTGTGTTCAAAAGAGGCTAAGCAGATGGTAAAGAGGCCTAAAACCATATCACGTGAGGATTATCAGCATAAACTTGAAAACTTACACGAAGAAAAGACATGGTGTGGGTACCTTTTTGCTGTTATTTCTGTGAACTGTTGAGGGATTAGATTTGCTTTACATGGTGCCCCAAAGACAGAACTGGGACCTGTGGCAGAAGTTGCAAGGTAGAAGATTTGGCTTGACATAAAGATGGAATTTTCTAGTATTAAACACTTTTCATTAACAGAATGAGGTGACTCAAGGGACAGTAAACTTTGGGGAAATTTAGGTTTTTAAGCAAAGGATGAATAGTCACTTGACAGGGATATTGCAAAGGTGTTTCTGGTAGTGAGTATGGGATAGACAGGCAATCTCTAAGCCCTCTCCAACCACGAGTTTGTCATCATATGAAATGAAGATAACTGTGTTGATCTATCCATATGTTCTCTGTCAGATATTTCTGCATCAGAAATCTAAGTTGGGGTATGCAAAATAGTACAACTCCAATATCTCAGTTGTGTAAAGCAACAAAGCTTTATTTCTTCCCCATACTAGAGCTCTCTTGTGGATCAGCAGGAAAGCTCTGCTCTATGTAATCACTCAGTGCAATACCTGCTGATGCTGACTGCCCAAAGTTAGGCTAAACTTCACAAGTTAAGGGTACAGTCCTCCACAAGACTGCCCTCACTTCAGATATCAGCCACAAGCTTGGAGGTTCCAGGGTCACCTGCACTTCTGATCAACTAGCTAAAATTTGGGGGGTTTGCATTACCCCCTCAGATTCAATAATCCATTAGAACAATTCCCAGAATTCATGATAGTGCTACACTTAATATTACAGTTTTATTCTAGCAAAACGGATACAAATCAGAACCACAAAAGAAGAGACACATTGAGCAAGGTCTGGTAGTGTCCCAAACGTGGAGCTTTTGCAGCCTTCTTGTGGAGTTAGGACTCATCACCCTCCCAGCACAGAGTATTGTTCACCCAAGCTTTGGTGTCAAGACTTTTATTGGGACTTTTTATTGGGGTTTCAATCTGTAGGTATGGTTAATTGAATCATTGATCATGAAATTGAATTCAACGTCCCCTCCCTAGAGGTTGGACTGATATCAAACCTTCAATCACATGGTTGGTCTTTCTGGTGTGGCCAGCCCCCATCATGAGTTATTTCCTCAGTAAAAACTATTTAGGGGCTCAGCATGAGGCACCTTATTAGCATAAACTATCAAGTGTGGTATGTGGCCCATGATGAATAACAAAGCCACTCCTATCACTAAAAAAAGACCAAGGCTTTAGAGGCTACCTCGCAGGAACCAAGGCCAGGCAGATTCTTTATTGTACAACACTCAGAGGAACCCAGGATGATGAAGCAGCCACCATCTTGAACTTCGGTGGTTGCTCTAGGGGAGAGGGAGAGAGAGGAGGGGGAAGTGGGGGAGGGGAGGTGGGGGAGGGGAGGGGAGGTGGGGGAGGGGAGGGGAGGGGAGGTGGCGGAGGGGAGGGATAGAGAGATGCAATAGAGAGAGGGGATAGATAGAGGGGAGAGAGAGATCTGGATGGTCTCACCCTGGTGTTTAAATGCTCTGGCCCAGAAGTGGCATGTTCCTTGTGCTCACAACTCATTGGTCCAAACTAGCCACATGGCTTCACCCAACCACATGGGGGCCAGGAAGTACAATCCTCCATGGGACTGGAAGGATAAAGTAAAAACAAATTTAATAATAGCCCTGAAAATTTACTGTATATGTCCTTCAATTGTGCAATCATTTTCTTAACATAGTCACATTTTACCAATATTTTCATTTACATATTAATTTTCTTACATGAATGTTATCTTTAAACCTAGCTAAAACATCATTATAATGAATGATCTTATTTGGAAACTCATGATTATTTCTATAGGTTTAAGTGGTTTTTTTAATGATATAAAATGATTTCTATATAAAGCACCTGTTTTCATCTTTTATTTCCATTTTCCACATTAACTTTAAACTGTGTGTTGAAAATAGAAATGATATGTAGCAGAGAATTGGACACTTTAAATATTTTTTGCTTCTTTGTGAAGTTATTTCAACAAAAATAATTTTAAAGGGTAAAGTATAACCATTTTATTATATTAAATTAAAAACTTGTGTTTGAGAAACAAATATTTCTCTTTTATTTGCTAAGTAATCTAGACTGCTATCTAGCTTTATTTATTTTTTAACATCTTCATTGGAGTATAACTGCTTTACAATGGTGTGTTAGTTTCTGCTGTATAACAAAGTGAATCATATCTAGCTTTATTTTGATATCACAAACACTAAGGGGAATGAAGCAATCTTAAACTATTAGGCATAATGTCATGCAAACACACAGATAAGTAGTTATTAATATGACTTCAGAAGGTAATAGATTTTTCCTTTGCAAAACAGAACTTATAGATAGACTAAATAAAGAAGGAAACTCAAAAGCAGTATTCAAGACCATTCATCTGACATTCAAATGCTCAGTATATATAACCATTTTTGGATGATGTCAAGGATATCACATCTGTGGGAAAGAATGAAAAGAACTGAAAAGGGGAGAGATGATTATTTTAGAGAACAGACTAGCTTTTGTTTAGAGACTTAGAATAGTTGAATCTCCTCCCTTTCCCCATGCCCCAGGCCTATATGAATAATTGGTGGGTATTTTATTTCACATCAATCATTACCTAATAAGATGGCACTTCTAGGATCTTCCTGAAATTACATCATACTTCCCCGTCTACTCTTCTGCTAGGAATTCAAAGAAGGAAATGCCTAACTAATCAGGCAGCATGGGAATTTATACTTAATTTTGAAAACACTCTTACAGTATTAGAAACTTTGATGGGAAGGTCAGCTATATAAAAAAGAAGATAGCCTCAAAATGAACTGGGCTCTTCCAAGTCAAGAGAGATCATATAGAAAAGTTAAAAATAGTTTAACAACAACAATAATAACAAAATTCCCTTGGGACTCTGATGACCAGTCTTTAAATGGCAGTGATGAAAAGAATGATAATGATTTCTACATACTGAGGGTCTAACATGTGTGGGTTATATTCACTCTAATGATCCTAGTAACATGTAAAATAAATGTTAGGATCCTTAAGTTTAAGATGAGGAAATTGAGGCTCCAAATTATAAAATCACTTGATCAAAACAGTACTTGCTGTTTTGGATCCAATAGTAGACCATAGTCACCAGATTCATGCCGAGGACTATTCTCCTTTCCTTGCTGGAGCTGACCTATACTGGTATTCAAGGGCCAATTGTTAAATTTTCAGGGATTTTTCAAGCCATTATTAAAAACTAAATTATATAAGCCTACAATCAAATTATATTTTTAAAAGGTAATACTCAAAACTCATCACTTGCTAATTATTTTGACTACATTTTACTATTATCTGAGTTACTGAGGTTATTCCATTTATTGTATCTGTATGGGAGAAATAATATACAGTGTTGCACTGCTATGTCTCCCTTTCTAGCTCCCCATTCAGTGACATCATGTCAGTAGCTTGAAGTCAGTCACGGTGGGAGTATTTACACCATAGAAATCAGCAAGTGCTACAAACCAGAGCTTGGATTATTGTTCTGATAATTTTCTAGATTTGATAAAGTGATAGAGAAAGTGTTAATAATGCAGAGTAAACTTAAAAGTATTCCATGCCTGTAGCTGTTATGTTGTGAATAGCAGAAATAAATGAGGAAATACATATTCTTCCATATTTAAAAACTATCAGCTAATTTAGCAAAAATTCACTCATGTCCTTGACAGAATGAGTGAAGTTTCAACATTCATCTTTTGTTTCACTTTCATCTTACTTCTTAACATAAATGAAAATATCAACCAAGATTTATGTCAGAACTATATTAATTTATCAATTGTGACCAGAATATAGGAGTTTGGCAAAAGCATTCTGTGATAATAACTTGACTATACAGAATTGACAAAGTATCAATACAATAAAGAGAATTGTATATTAGTATTTGTAAATCACATGCTGCACAATCACTAACATTTATTTAAAAATATATATGTATGTATAGCACACACCTCTTTTTTCTGGAGAGCTGGTTAAACACTTGCCTGAACACCAGAGCTTTCAATGTCACGATATTGTCAAAACTGAATGAAACTGCTTTTGCCAAAGTCACCAGTTCCTTTTTGCTGAATTCAATTCTTTTTAATTTGATTTCTTTGTAGCATTTGGCACTTCAACAACTCTTTTTTGTGTATGAAATATTTTTAGCTTCCAGAACCCACTCCTTCTTTGCTTTTACCATAGTTCAATCTAAGTCCCTTATTTTGATCTCTCTTCTATTTCCTACATCCTAAATATTGGTATTCCAAGGAGTTCCAGCCTAAGGTCTCTACTCTTATAAATATTCACTCTTTGGACAATCTCAACTACTAACAGAGTTTCACAACTTCCAGTTTGATAACTTGCAAATCTGTATTTCTGCCCTAGATATCTCTCTTAGCATTATATAGGCAAATATGTAGATATCCCTAAGTGGATATCTTTTAGTAGCTACCATAATCTGAATGTTAGTGTCTCCAAAAATTCATGTTGAAACCTAATCCCCAATGTGATGGTATTATGAGATGTCGCCTTTGGGAGGTGATGAGGTCATGAGAATGGAGCCCTCATGAATGGGATTAGTGCCCTTACAAAAGAGACCCCAGAGAGCTCCCTCACCCCTTCGGCCAAGTGAGGACACAGTGAGATGATGGTTATCTGTGAACCAGGAAGTTGGCCTTTACCAGACACTGAATCTGCCTGCACCTTTATCTTGGATTTTCCAGCCTTTTGAACTGTGAGAAATAAACCTCTGTTGTTTATAAGCCACACAGTCTATGGTATTTTTGTTATAGCAGCCGGAACAGACTAAGACAGAAATTCTGCACTAAACACAGCCAGCACCTAATATGTTTTCCCTTGCAAATGTGCTTCTTCTTTGTTATTTTCTAATCTGATTAATGGCATTATGCAGCCATCCAAGAAATATGTGAGTCATCCTAGACTTCTCATTCAACTCCAATTTCAATCAATTATGAGATCCTTTATCTGGTACATCTCTCCTTTTCTTTCTAAACCTTAAACTAATGTTTTAGTTCAGCTCTAAAATCTGTTGTCTAGACTATTGTAATAAGTTTCTAACTTCTCCTCACGTGTCCTTTTGTCCACCTATAATCAGTCCAACAAACTGCTGCTAGAACTGTATTTCTAAAATGCAAATGTAGTCATGTTATTCTCCTACAGGAAATCTAATTTCCTATAGCAGTTTTTCAGTATTTTTCACTGCAACCTTAAAGGAAGAGATACTTTGTTTATCAAGACCCAGTGTGTGTACACATGCAGGTATGTACATGACCCTGCACATACACACACACACAACATACACACACAATTGAAGCAAAAATGTAACAAAGCAACAGTCAACTTTCTTATATGTTTGCATTTGGTATTTGGTACATGATATTTAATTTTTTAAATGTTGGCTGACCACAAGCCGCTAAATTTATTATATGACCTACTAATGGGATGTGAACCATCGGTTTCTAAAATACTGAAGTAGAAGAAAAAAAAATCTGCATCCATGAAGCATAGTATGCAAAGCCTCTCAAGATCACAAGTAAAACTAGAAAATGCTTTTAAATGAATGATAACCTATCAAAACTTGTATGATTCTGTAAATCTAAAGCTGTTCTAAAATAAAGTTCATCAAAGTTTTGTTGGCTGTAGCTAACACAGTACTTAGAAATTTAAGGTAAAGGTGAGGCTTAACTGAAAACAGACATGAGGAAACTTTTGAATGATGATAATATTCTACACATTGAAAGTTTAGGCTACACGAACATATGCATTTGTTAAAATTCAACACAGGACTAATATTTGTGTATTTTATTATATGTAAAATTTACCACTATAGGAAAAAAAGGAACTATAAGAACATTTTCAACTACAGTTGAAGATATGCATGCTGAGGTATTTAGGAAACATATGAATCTATGCAACTGATTTTAATATGCATAAAAATTTAAGATGTATTGATGAATAGATATGTGAGAAAGCAAGTATAGTAAAAGGTTAACAGTAGACTCTATTTGGTGGGTATATGGGCTTTCACATTCACACTCCTGAAACTTTTTAATATGTTTGAAATGCTTCTTCATAAAATGTTTAAAAATATCATACTGTGTGAAAGATTACAGGCACAAAAGAGTACAGACTGTAAGATTACATTTATATGATATTCAAGAACAGTTAACAGTAATCTCTGGGGAGAAAAATGAGAACAGTGATTGAAAACAGGGATGGGAATTGAGTAGAAGGGGTAAAAGGAAATATTCCAGGGTAATAGAAATGCTCTATGTGGTGGTAGATATGTTGACATATATATATTTATTAAAATTCATCACATCTATACTTAAGATATACATGTCTATGTAAATTTTGACTGAATAAAAAACAAAAATTTAAAAAAAGACACAGGTTGTGATACTGATACAAGACATATTGAATTCAGAGACCAAAGTACTAAACAATACAATGAAGAGTACTTCATAATGAGAAAATGAACAACTAACAATGTAGATTTTAGGTTATGAATTTTATGTACCAAATAATATAGCATCAAAATTTAGAGTGTAATACCACAGTATAATAGTCTGCTTCCATTATGGTTGTTGAACTACTGACAGATTTCAGGCCCCACTACTCCTTCCCCATCTGCCCTGCATGTGGGAAAGGTGATAAAGTCTGGGTGCTACCTCCTTTGGTACTTGTGGACAGTTCAAATCATGCAAGCCCTGGCCCACAAAGGGAGAATCCTCACTCCAACCCCCTCCCCTAACCACGATGAAACCTCAAGCCAATCTCCTTTCCCTGCCCTATGAAGCCATTTGCAGACCTCCTTGGGAGCCACCCAGCTCTCCCTGCAAAGCCTTATTATGAGTCATAAATTATTTCAAACCCTTTTAGTACATGTGTAATGTCATCAGTCTCGATATTTGTACCAAATTTTGGGTGAGAGGGTCCATCCTATTTGTGTGGAGTGGTCACTTAAAACAGGGCATGCAACAAATAGATATCATAGAGATATCCTTTAATTTATGTCTTTTGCCCTTGAAATGTCATATAAACAAACAAACAAAAAAGCATTTATCATTTGCTGCATGACAAAACACCCCATTACTTAGAGGTGGAAAAATAATGTATTATTTCTGACAGGTCTTTGTGTTGACTGAGCTCAGGTAGGTGGTTCTCACTAGGTTGCCATCAAATGCCATGGATGGAATCAGCTGAAGGCTTCTTCACTCACATGTCTAGTTCCTGGGCTGGAGTGGCTCGAAAAGCTGGGAGCTGTCGGTCTCTCCACATGGTTTAGGGCTTCCTCACGGCATGTCGTTCTCGGGTTAGTCACACTTCTTACTGGCGTCTGGCTTCTAAGAGGCAGGAGCTGGAAGCTGCCAGGTCCATTATGTACTATGCGTGGAACTGGCACAGTGCCATTTCTGCAATATTTTATTGGTCAAAACAGTAACGGGGCTTACCCAGATTTTAGGAGGTGGAGAAGCAGGCTCCTTTTGATGGGAGAGTGGCAAGTCTCATTGCAGAAGAGCATGGAGGATGGGAGTTATTGTGGCCATTTTTAGAAAATACTGTCTTTCATAATAAGGATAAAGGACTGAAATACATAATATAAACTAGAGCCAGTCAACATATGTTGAACTCTATAACCTGAAAACTGAAACCCTATACTTTATTCAAATGCACATAAAACATTCATGACACTGACCGTAAATAAAAATTAACACATTCCAGATAGAAGCAGGGAAGACAACATTTTCTGATCATTATATCTGAACAGTAATACTTGTTATAGATTATGAAAACTAAGGCAAATATTATCCCCACTATGTATTATCCCCCCATGTATATGTATTCTCTGCTACATATCGTTAATTTAATTTAAATTAAAATTAAAAATTTTAATGCTCTACTAAACAATTTGATTCACAGAGCAAATCACAACCAAAATGTTGGAATCTCAGGAAATAACAACAATGAAAATTTATATGTAAGAAACTAAGACACAGCTCAATCAGAGCTGAGAGGTAAATTCATATAGAACATTTACTAGTGAGGATAGGCTGATGGCTATAACATGATCTACATCTTTAATGGCTCAAACACAACAGAAGTGTATCTCTTACTCACGTTAAGAGTACAGTATTGGTGAAGAGCTCATAGGGCTACCCTCCACCACATAGTCATTTGGAGTCTCTGGCTAACGGATGTTCTGCCACAGTGAATTTCTGGCTTTCAGGGTTTCCCTAGGTGTCATCTCCATTCCACCCACCTAGAAGGGCAAAACAGCAGAGAGGAATGGATAGTGTTTTTTTATTTTTAATGGTGCCAGCCTTAAAGTGGCATAACTCATTTTGGTTCCCATTCTGTTGGCTAGAACTCAGTTACATGGGTACACATAACTGTGCCTCCAGGGAAGATGAGCTAAAGAAGCAGAGTCAATGTTTATGAAAGTGATCTTTCAGATAGCAAGTGCTTATTGAGAACCTAGTATTTACTGGGACCCGAGATATGAGCTTGGGATTTAGTGATGAATATAAATGAGATATACCATACTCTCATGAATCTGAGAGTCTAATGAGAAAGCAAGTGATTATAATAATATATGAATTATGATATATTCGTACAATGGAATGTTTTCATCAGTAGAAGTAAATGAATTAGAGCAGTATAAACATGGATACATCTTAAAAACATTGTATAGTAAAAAAAAAACCAGTTGCATAAGGTTACATTTTATATGTTAATATACATATATATGTATTACTTAGGAATCTTATATATTAGTGAACTAATTGATACATGTATATGAGTGATGAATGCCAAATTCAGGATTGTGGTCAGCACTGGGAAAGTAGAAAGGTGAAAGAGGGCAGGGACTGTAATTTGCAGGAAGTTCAGGTGACTTTAATTGATTTTGTAATGCTTTATTATTTTTAAACTTTTATTTATTTTTTTAAATTTATTTTTTAAATTTTTACTTATTTATTTTTGGCTGCGTTGGGTCTTCGTGGCTATGCATGGACTTTCTCTAGTTGTGGCGAGCAGGGGCTACCTTTCATTGCAGTGCACGGGCTTCTCATTGCGGTGGCTTCTCTTGTTGAGGGCTCTAGGCACGCGGGCTTCAGTAGTTGTGGCCTACGGGCTCTGGTGCACAGGCTCAGTAGTTGTGGCGCAGTGGCTTAGTTGCTCCGTGGCATGTGGGATCTTCCCAGACCAGGGCTCGAACCCATGTCCCCTGCATTGGCAGGTGAATTCTTAACCACTGCGCCACCAGGGAAGCCCAAATTTTTATTTTTGACAAACAAAAATTGCGTATATTTAAGGCATACAACATGATATTTTGATATCTGTATACACTATGAAATAATTAAGACAAACTAACATGTCCATCATCTCTCATAATTATCTTTTGTGTGTGTGTGTGTGTGTATATTGAGAACACTTGAGATCTACTCTCTTAGATTTCTAATATATAATATATTATTATTTGCTACAGTTACCGTGCTGTAATTTAGGTTTCTAGTACTTATTCATCTTATAGCTGAAAGTTTGATCAATAATTCCCCTTTTCCCTATGCCCAGCCTCTAGTAACTAGCATTCTACTATGTTACTATGAGCTCAACTCTTTTTTCTTTCTTTGTAATGCTTTATTCTTTACCTTGGTCATGGAAACACATATGTTCATTGTATTATACTTTTCTTGTTTTTGTATGTCTGAAAGTTTCATAATGTGATGAAAATTCTGAATGCACTTCAAAATAAAACTATAATCCTATGCCTGTATTTAGTAGTAAATTCATATACAAGTGCTTTTGTCATAATCATCAGTAAATATTTATGGAAAGCTGTTTTTTAAAGAGTGTGGGGAAGACACAACATTCATTATTCACTAATCCAAAAGGTGACTGTATTATGCTAGACAGGGATGGAATGTTTGATTGGATCAGTGACTCTCATGAGCATTTTCTAGACAAGAAATGAATTTTTTTATATGGCCAATCTGGCCATCTACTTCTGCCTGTTCAGACGATTTCTCTCTAAAGTGTCCCTCAATCCCAATGACGAATTAATAAGGATTTCCCCATGGCTGGAGCAGGTTTGAAGTTTCTATTAACTTAGATGGCCGTTACTTCTTGGTGCTGGCCTTAGGGATTTAGGGTTGATTGAAAGGCTGAGTGACGACAAGTCACTGTCAGTTTTTTTTTTTTCTGGAATTATAGATCAAGTAAAATTTTAATTGACTGCCTGACAGTTAATTCTGGAGAGTTCTATTTGAGAGCAGCTAATGCCAAAAGCACCATTGGGTCCTCTTGTTTGAGTCCCTGAATGAGCAAATGGAAAAAAAACATTTGTCCCCCTTCCAGGGATTCTTTTTTTTCTCTTTGATAAAGCTTTTGACTTTTGCTCCATGCTTAATGACCTTGGCCTCACAGTTTGGATAAGAAAACTATTAGGTTGGGGTGTTGGATTGGGTGACATCTTTAATCTTCCTTAGGATGTTACATTGGCTTCCATGTTGCATTCTGTCATACCCATAATCACTTATTTTTATTTAGTAGAGGTAGTACAGGAGGTGCATTGGAGAGGCCTTAAGTTTCTGGGTCCTCCAATTCCTCTGGCGTCTCCCAGATAACCCCATTCAAGTCAACATAGTGTATGCTTACTTAGCACACTTATTTTTATTTTAGGGATTGGCTGCAGCAGAGAGTTTGACTGCTTCAATTCAGCAAAGTTCATGGTTATAGAAATTTCAGTGGTCTTAACAACTCTGGCTAAAGTCAGAAAGGACTTCCTTAACAGAGCTTTCCCTGCCATTCATTATAGATTTTCAGCTGAACAACCGTGGATTTCAGCACTTATTATTTAACTTTTATCTTTCAGCACCCTGGCAAGAAAATGATGGCATGCTCAAAATGAGTAATTTGAAAATAAATTAGTAAAGGGACTATTAATATAAGAGTGTTTAGAAAAACCAATCATGGAGAGTGTGGTATCCCAGGACTAACAATGACAGATAGCTCTTATGACCCATAGACCTAAAACTACAAAGGAAGGAGCCTGTTACTGAAACCTAGTAGATAGACGTATGGAGAGGGCTGCCTGGCAGGAGCTCTGAGCCTTCATAGAATGACTCAACTGTGGTGATGCAACAGAGTTGGAAGCACGGGAATAAAAGTCTGACCTTAATTTGCTTCTTCTGTCCATTTATTTCCTCTCATTGTCAGATCCCAACCAGACACCAAAGGTCAAGGCAAATCACTGATGCAGTCCATATGGGTCAGGCTACCATGACACAGAGTCTGGTGGAGAAGGGGGAAGGGTGGTTCTAAAGGGACAAATGTAAGATATCCAGCATGCCTCACTCTCTTTCAGTTTTTTAAGATAGTTATTTTTTTTACAGCAGTTTTAAGTTCACTGCAACATTGAGAGGAATAAACAGAGATTTCCCATATACCCCTCATCCCCACATATCCATAGCTTCCCCCATTATCAACATCTCATTTGTTACAATTGATGAACCCACATTGACATACCACAATTACTCAAAGTCCATAGCTTACCTTAGGGTTCACTTTTTCTGTTGTTTATTCTATGGATCTAGATAAATGTATGATGACACGTAGCTGTAATTATAGTCTCATACAGAGTAATTTTACTGCCCTAAAAATCTTCTGTGCTCCACCTATTCATCCCTTTCCCCTACACCAACCCCTGGCAACCACTGACCTTTTTACAGTCTCCACAGTTTTGCCTTTTTCAGAATGTCATAGAGTTGGAATCATACACTATGTAGCCTTCTCAGACTGGCTTCTTTTACTTAGCAATATGCATTTAAGGTTCTTCCATGTCTTTTCATGGCTTAATAGAACATTTATTTTTAACACTGAATAATCCTTATAGTTTCTCACTGAAGATCAGAAGAGTAGCTTACATACTCTGATACAATGGCAGTTTCCTAGAACTCAAGCTTAAGCCACAGTGTTACATATGCTGAATCTTATACTCTGATTCACATGGCCCACGGAAGATACTTAACCTACATTTCCTGTGATTATACGTAGCTCCAGAAAACCTAAAAGAGTCTAAATTGTGTCTCAGTGTTCTAATCCAAAATTCCTGGGAAAAGCATTCTTTTGGGCCTGAGATTGTTTCAGGAACAGATTAAATTTGATAAATCAATTAATTCAGACTGGGGCATATACAAGGCCGCAAAACAGAAACACAGTTGCCTGGAGCCACCTCTAATCATGTGGATTAGAGGGTGGGGTAGGCATTTCTTTAGGATGAAAAAAAACCCCAACAGCTGTTCTGTTCAATAGTGGTCCTCATATTTATTCTTGTGATACATTCTCTCCTAATATAAGCTATCATTATAATATAGTGAAATGATCTCTAGACACAGGTTCATAAACCTTGTTTTGAATCACTACTCTGTGACTTAGGAGCCATGTATTATTCAATAAGTCACTAAAATCTCTGAACCTCAATACCATTATCTCTAAAATTGACTTGAGTAATACATGCTCTAACTACCCATTGGGGTTTCATTACCAAAAGACTATAAATAAAATGAGATAATGTATGTGAAAGCTCTTTCAGAAACTGTAAGTCAATGCAATTTTAAGTTGTTTGCATTGTTCAAACAGCACTTTCTCCTGTTCTTTCTAACTTCTCAAGTTAGATGCATAGAGCATTAATTTTCATTCATTCCTCCTTTTAAATATACAATTAAATGTTATACATTTCACTTTAAATATGACAGCTGAATCCCATGAGTCTTGATATGGTTATTTTTATTATCATTCAGTTCTAAATGTTCCCTAATTTCCATTTTTATATAGTCTTTGTTCTGTGAGATTTTTAGATACAGTTTTCTAAAATTCCAAATTTATGAATTTTTAAAATTTATATTTTTCCTATTGATTTCTAACTCAATTTCACTTTGGCCAGAGAATGAGGTTTGTATTCTTTGAAACGTATCAACAACGTAGATTGTTGCTTTGGTGGCTCCTAGTGAACCACAGTTCCCTTTATTCATTCCCTTCTATAATATCCCCACCATATTGACTCTTGGGTTGGCTATGTGATAAGCTATGGAAAATGGAACATTAGCAATCACGATACAAGGTGGATCTTGATAAGCACTAGAATTAGAGTTTGTCCTCTTGGAACATTCCTTCTGGGAATCCAACTACCATGCTGTGAAAAGCCACATGGAAAGGCCATGTGTTCTGGTTATCTGTTGCTGTGTAACAAAACACCCCAAAATTTAATGGCTGAAAACAACAACTTATTTCTCATTATTTTATAATCTACTTAACGTGGTAAAGTCAGCTGGGGTGCTGGGGCAGCTGGACTGTACAAAGTGGCTTCATTCATATGGCTGGCAGATATCTGGAAACATAGCTGGGGATTGTTGGCCAGGGGCCTGTTTTCTCTCCCATGTGGGCATTCCCAAATGGTTGCTTGGGCTTCCTACCAGCTTGACAGCTGGGTTCTAAGGAGTATTTCAAAAGGACATGGCATTACTTAATAGCAGAACCAGTACTTCAAGGGGGAAGGAGCAAACAGGCAAATATATATAACACTGTATTTGAGAAGTATAAACTTTAAAAAATCTAGCCTTCTAGATATGAGTTTCACAAAAGCAAAAGTATTAGAACAGGAAGGCTAATAATATATAATCAGTCTAATAAAGCCTACTGAAAGAGATGGACCTAGAGATTGTCATACTGAGTGAAGTAGTCAGACAAAGACAAATATCACATGATATCGCTTATATGTGGAATCTAAAAAAAGGCTACAAATGAACTTATCTACAAAGCAGAAATAGAGTTACAGATGTAGAAAATAAACTTATGGTTACCGGGGCAGGCGGTAAGGAGGGGAGTAGGGATAAATTGGAAGATTGGGATTGACATATACACACTACTATATATAAAATAGATAACTAATAAGGACCTAGTGTATAGCACAGGGAACTCTACTCAATACTCTGTAATGGCCAATATGGGAAAAGAACCTAAAAAAGAGTGGATATATGTATATGTATAACTTACACACTTTGCTGTACACCTGAAACTAACACATTTTAGTCAACTATACCCCAACAAAAATTTAAAAAGTAAAAACTTAAAATTAAAAAAAGAAGGAAAAAAAAGAATGATGTAAACCATATGAAACAACAATAAAGAAGATGAAGAAGAAAATATTAGGTAGCAAAAATATAATAATCAAAATAAACTATGCAATATATGAGATAAAGAGCAGCATGGATATAACTAAGGAAGAAATTAGGAAATTCGTAGACCAGATTAAGAAAGCTCATAGAAAGAAGAAGAAAAGAAAAATATCACATATAAAAGAATAAAAATCAAATTTATATTGGGTTTTTCAACAGTAAAACTGTTGAATATTGGAGTATAATTTTTGAAATATAGAAGGAAAATAACTAGAATGTCCAGCTTATATCCAGCCAAACTGTCTTTCAAATGTAAAGTCATTATAAAACTATCCTTAAGTATAGATGGCCCCCAGAATTTTGCCACACTGCAAACAGTTTTGAGTGAAGTGCTTAAATAAGAGACAATAAAGGGAAAAAAATAAACAAAATTAAGGTGATCAAATATCTTGGCAAGATTCATTGATCTCTTTTAAAAACCTAAGACCAAGGTAAAAAGAAGAGAAAATATATTCATAGCAACTAGAATGAAAATTTTTAGATAATTCTTACATGATGCAAGTTGGGAGTAAGGGAGACAAATGTGTGATCATACTAAAGTTCTTGTTAAAGGGGCAAGTTAGGTAACATTTTAAAAATAAAGTAACAAAGGATAAAGATGAAACAGAAAAATTATGGGATGAATGGAAATAAATTAGTGTGATAGAAATGTCTAACTATATCAATAATTAGGACAAATGTAAATGGAATAAATTGGCCAGTTAAAAGATAAAGATTGACTAATTAGGAAAAATGCAAATATATGCAGTTTACTAGAATGACATTAAGTACACGCTGATTGAAAGTAAAATGATGAAAAAAGATATATGAGCCAACTATAAATCTGAAGAAAGCTAGCATAGCTGTATTAACAAAATAGGCATTAACATACACACAAAGCATTATTAGGAATGGTAAAGTTCACCACATATAAAGATAAGTGTTTACCTTCAAGAAGAAGATCTAACAATATTAAATATGTATGCACCTACTAAAATAGTCTTAACACTTATGAAGAAATATTTGTAGAACCACAAAAGTAAATTGATGGAACATCCTCATTTTGAAGATTTTAACACAACTCTCAATTGATAGATGATTCAGAAAAATAAAATTTAAAAGGATATTAAATACATGAATGATACAATTAAACTTCACCTAATAGATATTCAAGTGTTATATGATGGATATTAGGGTATTGTATAATGGACATTAGGATATACGTATGTATGTGTGTAGGTAGATAGGTAGATAGATGGATGGACAGATACAGATGGTAGATAGGTAGATGATAGATGATAGTCTTCCAACAGTTTGAAAACCCACATTTTCCCAAGCACACATGGGACATAAAGTATTGAACATGTACTAAATAGGCCATACCATAAAGAAAGCCTCAACAAATTTCAAAGACTGGGTGTCATACAAACCATGATCTCAGATCTCACTTCAATCACATTAGAAGTTAATGTGAATAAAACACGCCCACCCATGTTTGGATAATAAAATATGTACTAACAACTAACTTGTGGGTTAACAAAGACATTTTAAAGGGCTTTTCAAATATAAATACCCACTTTCTATGAATTCAGGTTCTCCCGTAATCATATGACCTTTCAAGTACAAGCCCCCTCCTTAGTAAAACAAAAAATTCCCCCAAACAACTTATTGCTGTGGATTTCTGTTCTCTCTCTTCAATTTTATTCCCATAGGATTTCTTGAATTTTATTATGAGTTTGGATATTCATTTAAAGTGATGTTGTTTTTATTTTATCCAGCATTTCTTGGTGGGTTTTGGTTTGGATTCTGCTTAGCTTTGGTTTTTATGATATCTAGTCTGCCATGTTGCTGGAAGCAGAAGTCTGTATTCTCTTTTATTCATTCATATAAATCCATCTATCTTATTTCCTTCAAAGTTAAAATGGTAGATATAATACTTTCACTAAAGATTGTTTAGCAGATACAATCTATCTAATTATAAAAGCACAGAACACTTGAAAATATGTATCATAAAGATTCTAGAATTTAAAGATAGATGTTTAAATGAATACCAGAGAAAATACCAGCATTTTTCTATCTATAATCATATGATGCTTGGTAATTCACATCTGATTTATTTCCTGCCATCCTGATATTTTCTAGATTTAGTCATATATTATGTGCAGTTCCTGCCTCTGGCACAGCTAGAAACATAAACCAATTGGGATTTTCAATGCTATGACTGTGAGTTAAATTACTTTGTCATTTGGGCCAGAAAGTGAACAATAAACTCAGTGACAGTTAAGAAAACCAAAGACTTGACAGGTAACCAGACCTGTTCTCTCTCTCAGCACATGGACATTGCATCAGAGGTGATACGTGTCAAAATGTCCTGCCCAGGATGTAGATGGAAAACACATGCTTAACCTTGAATCTGGCAATAGACTAGATGTCAAGGGTGTTTCTGATGTTTATGGTGTGATATGTCTTATTTATTTGAAGAAGCACCCCTCAAAGTTACCAAAACAAAGAGAATTTGCTTGTGCTAATGATAACAATCCAAAATGAAGTTAAATTTTTACTCATTCTTTTCTTCTTTCGTTATTTGAGTATAAGTTACCTGGCTGAATGAATTGCCTCTGAAGCCAATACAATTCAATAATTTCTTACTGTATTTCCCTGTCTCATCCTAGTAGTCTCTTGTGTCTTGTGTGTGCTCTGTACCTTTGCAGCCATCTTCCCAAAGTCTCTTCTCACATCAGTATGTTGATAGACTGACAGCTGGCTGAGCTGTAGCTTATAAGTATAAAACAAGAAACTGCATCTCCTTTTTGACCTGACAGAATCCTGTGTAGATTGATATTAAGGAAACTAAAAGTGATTTTTAAACTTCAGCGAAATAGAGCAATTCTGTAGCTTTTACCCTTGGCTACAAAGTGTAATAGGTGGTTTAAAGACCTTAAATAAAGTTTCTCCTTTATAAAACGTGCTCTTTACTATGCTGACTTCCAAGAAGTCATCACAGAATTATCTATTATTTTCAACTTATTGAATTTAAAAAGTGAAAACAGCCTCTTATATATCTCATTTAATGTTCTCATATGTGCAGGTAGGTGGTGCAAAAGCTCAATTTAATTTTACTAAAGTTCTGTAGCACAAACATTCCATAGCTTCATTTCCCACTAACCCATTGCTTATTATTAACACTCCAGCCAAACTGGCCTATGGATTTCTTTTATCAGTTACCGAAATAGCACTCTATCCCTAATCCCTATATTAGCCTGTCAGATCTCGGTGGCAGAAAACTGTCCTTCTCATCTTTAACCTTCCACGGTGTCTAGCCTTTCTTACAAACAGAAGGCATTCAGGAAGTGTCGAATTCAATCAATCCTAAAATTTTACTTTAGACAGTATTCATTTTTGTTTCATACAGAATAAAATTGCCACACATTGGTGCCATAGATATCTAATTAATTCAGTTTTTACCTTTTATATTCTTGTTCTATTCGTGTTTATTTACCACTATGAGGCTGAAACCTTAGGCAGGTCTGAAGCCTAGTTCTAATGAGGTAGATGCCTGGAACTGGCCTCTGATTTAATCCACACCAGAGTGGATTGTATTAGCTCTCTTGCTTACCTGGTAAGTGAATGGATATAAATGTTCAAGGGCAAGATGCATTAATACCCTAATGCAATTGATTTATACATGGCTGCATCAAGCCAGCGGGCTGGCATGAAGTCAGGATTTCTTCACGCCTCTCCGAACGATTAGAGGTTGCCACAGGGGATGAGACCTCTCCCAAACAACAACGAAAAGATGAGGGGGAGGGTGCTAAGGTTTATCTTCCTGAAAGACAATGAAATAGTATTCCTGCTCACACAATATAATGGACGATTGTGTGGCCTTTTGTGAGCTCAGAGGAGCTGCAACTCCACCTGAGAAAATGCTACTGTGTCTCTTTCTCTATGTAGCCATCTTAGATCAGTTACTTTGTTGTAACTTTTATTTATATTTAAGGAAATTGTATCATATGTTTCTGGGTTGATATTACTGCCATCCTTACAACACCTGTGTCTAAGCTGTTCTATAAAATTTAGGGAGGGCTTCCCTGGTGGCGCAGTGGTTGAGAGTCTACCTGCCGATGCAGGGGACACGGGTTCGTGCCCCGGTCTGGGAGGATCCTACATGCCGCGGAGCGGCTGAGCCTGCGCATCCGAAGCCTGAGCACCACAACGGGAGAGGCCACAACAGTGAGAGGCCCGCGTACCGCAAAAAAAATAAAAAATTTAAAAGAATGATTATTGAAATATGGGTGATATTTTTTGTACAGAAACCCCATAAATTATACAAACAAATGGGTGCTGTCGTTGTTTTAACTCTTCTGCAGGAATTTGTTTTCTTAAATCGCATTTCCTCTAAATAAAACCTCTGCTTTGCTTTAATTTTCTTGTTTTCTAGAGTGTCCTAATGATACTCCCATTGCTACTTAATAACTGTATGACCTTGGGTAAGTTACTTAATCTCTTGTCAACCTCTTTTACCATCTGTAAAATTAAAATAATGGCACATATTTAGTGGTGGGTCATGTATTATGAAAGGATATTCAAGTATTAATATTTACAGAAAGGGGTCTACTATCAGATCCTTCAAAAGGGAATATGGAATATAAAAAACATTTTCGGGGAGACTAAGTGGCTCTTGTAGTATTCGAGGACAGATGTGATTTGAGCCTGAACTAAGGTAATGGCTGTAGAAATGGAGAGGAAGGGGTACATTCGTGACATATGGTATAAATGTCATGGTTATGGTTGGAGACGAGACGGAAAGGAATCTAGGATCACTACCAAATATCTGACGTGGGACACTGGAAGGATGGTTTCATTACTAACCAAGACAGAGAACTTTGTGACAGGGGAAACAATGAGTTCAGTTTTTTTTTTTTTTTTTTTTTCAGTACGCAGGCCTCTCACTGCTGTGGCCTCTCCCGTTGCGGAGCACAGGCTCCGGACGCGCAGGCTCAGTGGCCATGGCTCATGCACCCAGCCGCTCCGCGGCATGTGGGATCCTCCCGGACCGGGGCATGAACCCGTGTCCCCTGCATCGGCAAGCAGACTCTCAACCACTGCGCCACCAGAGAAGCCCCGGTTTTTTTAATATCTAATTTTTTTGAATTATTATATGTCAGACCCTAATTTGAATGCTTTATGGGGAATATCTCATTTAATATACACAACTTTCTTAGGAAGTTAATGATGTAATTATCCTCATTTTCAAATAAAGAAAGTAAGGCTTAGAGAGGTTAAATAACTTGCCCACATCAGAAAGCCAATGAGTTGTGTAGCCAAGCACAAAACTACATCTGCCCAATTCCAGGGCAGATTTCCTAACTATTACTAGTATAGCCTGTCCCAGCTCAATCAATGGTGGATACTGCCTTTGTAGTATCCAGATTTTTAAATGTGTCCAAATTTCTTATCATCAAGCTAGCATATCTTTATTCTTCTTTTTGTATAGCCTTTGAGTCTTTGTTAAATAAACTTTCTAAGACTGTGGTTGCAAAATATACAAAACATTGAATTCTATTTTCTTTATTGACTGTATTTGAATTATTGTAGTTACATTTCACAGACATGTCCTCCGATGTACAAAAGGTAAATTTTTCTGTAACTAGAGCCTTCATTGGCACTCAACAGTGGTAAAACTATTCAAGCTAATTCAAAATAAACTTAGTCACTTCCAGTTTACAACTCAGTTCTTTTTGCATGGTCAATTCAGGATTCCAACCCCCTGCCCCCGTTCTCCTTCCCTTATACCTAAGAGGATGGAAGGTGTTTCTTTTTGTCTTAAAATCAGAGGGAGCAGGGGCATCTGGTTCACAATAATCAAGAGTCTACACTGGCTTCCTCTGAGAGGTACCTCATATTCTTCTGTTCATTTCATTGTATTTTACTCTCTGTTGCTGATGGTTGAGGTGCTGCTGTGATCTCCAGTCATGGGCACTTGTGTTTTCAGGTCAGTTTGTAAGGCAAACTCACATACATTGGCCTAGGCCCTACACTCAGCCATTTGTGCTCTACAACACTGGCTTCTATCAGCAGCTCCCCTTGCCTCAAGTACTATAGTCCGTGCTGGGAAACCACTGTTACCATCTGCTTCCATTCTCACTCTGCAGGTTATGTGAGTTCAGTTTTAAATTTGCAGTGGTATTTATGGGAAAGGTAAGAAGAGATGGTTAGTGAGAAACTGGAAATATGAGCCTGGAACTCAGGAGAGAATTCTGGGATTGAGATAGTGCTTACAGAAGCATCAGTATATGGATGCTGATAATATCACCAAGGAGCCATGTATGAAGTTATGAAAATGGAGGCAAAAACCATGGGTCACAGTGATATTTAAAGGGTATATAGAAGAAGCAGACCCTACAAAATATATTGAGACAGATACACATCTGTGTGGTCCAGCTGACAAACATTATACTCAGATATTTCAAATAATGCAAATAACTGGGTCTAAAAACCAGAGAAATTTTGACAGGACCTAGTTTGCATTTCCACTGAAAAATTCAGTTGCATACAGGTAGAGGATGAGGGAAGTCTGGTTTAATACAAGCTGGGTTGAAAACACCTTACAGGATTGGGGTTAGTTGACTACAGTCTCATTGCCTAAGGTATGATATGATCCATCTAATCAAAACTGATTATTCTTTTTTTTCTTTAATTTTTATTGAAGTATAGTTGATTTACAACATTGTGCAAATTGCTGGTGTATAGCAAAGTCATTCAGTTATACATATATATATATATATATATATATATATATATATTCTTTTCCATTATAGGTTATTATAAGATATTGAGTATAGTCCCCTGTGCTACGCCGTAGGTCCTTGTTGGTTATCTATCTTATATATAGTAGTGTGTATATTTTAATCCCAAACTCCTAATTTATCCCTCCTCTCCTTTCCCTTTGGTAGCCATAAGTTTTTTTTCTATGTCTGTGTTTTTTCTATGTCTATGTTTTTTCTATGTCTTTTCTATTTCTGTTTTGTAAATAAGTTCATTTGTATTATTTTTTTTAGATTCTACATGTAAGTGATATCATACAGTATTTGTGTTTGTCTGCAAAACTGAGTTTTCAAGATAGCTTTCTTAATTCCCTCCTTTAACTTGTAAGGCTATTTCTCTTAAAATTAGCAGTAGGCTCTCTTCTGGCTTTTAAGTATGCAAAGTGTGTATCACTTCATCTGCTATGTTTGCCAGCTTCTGCTTTAGGATCCCTGTAATTGTCATTTCATAATATTGGTATCCTTCAGTATCTAATACCTTTCTCACTTCACAGTGAAATACCTCATGATTTTTTCTCTCTCGGCCACTTTAGTACTTTTCATCCTCAAAAGTCAGTCTAATTCAGCACTGAATTCATTACACCCAGACCCCTCTGCTTCAACAACTTGGAGCTAATAGTGAGTTGTCAAGCTGGGATGAATTACTCACAGCGATACATTTCTTTGGCCTGATGCTGAGCTCTGGCTGAGGTGACTTGACAATACTGGAGCCTTTCACTCAACATGTTTCTGGCAATTGAAAAACATGTATTAATGAGCCCAGTAGAGACTAAAGACACCAGAAGTTGGAGCCTTGGGAAGTTGATCATGGTCCCTTTTTGACCCCACCCGAAACTTTGTCTCCCAATTATCCTCTTTAGATTATTTTCACATTTCTTCAAGTAATATAATCTTTCCTTTTGTCTCCTCTACTATTACTGACCTGACCCTGACAATCTAGACCTTTCTCATTTATTTATTTATGGTAATTCTTGAACATCTTTGCATCTTTTGTCTGTTCTCTCTGAAAACTGTATTAAATTGTGGGCATGTTTATTTGATTTTTGTGAATTTACTATTACTACTACTATAACTATTATAATTACTACCACTACAGCAGTGATCACTATCACTCACCCCAACAAGTGCATCTTTTTTTTTTTAACATCTTAATTGGAGTATAATTGCTTTACAATGGTGTGTTAGTTTCTGCTGTATAACAAAGTGAATCAGCTATACATAGCATCATCTCTTATTCATTACCTTGATACTGTGATTGTGACAGGTCCTTAAACATATATGTGTGCTTCTGAAATATGTAACATTCTTTTCTCCATCAGTGTTTTAATTCATGTAAATGATATTGTGTATAGATTCCATTATCTTCTTTCTTTCACTCAACCATACAGTTTTAACATATGTCCATGCTACTGTTTACCTAGTTCATAGCATTACATAGTATGCATCCATCATATTGATATTTTACTGTTCATTTTATAAAAATGATGAAGTAACATGTTTCTCCTCCTTTTTACAATAAACCTTGTTGAAAGAGATGTTTATCTTGTTGTCTTCACTTCTTCAGCTCTCATTCTCTCTTAAACACAGAGCAGTCAGACTCTTGTCCCAACACTGCACTGAAAACACATTTGGCAAGGTCTCCAATGAATTCTGAGTTACTAAATCCAGTTGTCATTTTTTTAATTGTCATCTTAACTTGATCTTTTGGCTGTATGACCCAGCCTACCTCTTCAACTTCATACTCCACCACTTTCAACTACATTCATTAGAATCCAACTTCATGTGCTACACTATTATTCCTCAAACCCATTAAGCTGGATTCAATAGCATCATATTTGCTTTTTCTGGTTATCCTGCCTGGTTATTTCATCTCCAGATAGATATACACATCACTTATTTCCTCCATTAATTAGCACCTGCTCAGGTCAGCCTTATTGCTGTTATTTTCTCTTCCCTTATCCTACTTTATGTTAACTCAGAACACTTAGTATTATGTGAAATCTCATTAAATCATTACTTATTTATTTTGCATATTGTCTGTCTCTCCTCACTAGAATGTAAGCTCCCTGAAGGCAGGGATATTTTTTATTTCTTTCACTGTATATTGCCATAGTCTAGCACAATGCTTGGCTCATAGTAGATTTTGATTAAATTTTAGTTGTATTGATAACTGAATCATGTCACATGAAATACTCTTGTAGTTTCTATAAGAAACATATTTTTGCTAAATCTTTTGCTTGCTACTTTAATAGTGTTAGTAGAAAAGAGCTACACCAGACAATCAAATTATGATTGGCTGTTACCATGGCCAGTAACTTCTGCCTGAGGAGGTGTCATGCCATGGATCCTTTCAAAATAAGCAATGAAATAGAAATTATAGGAACCAGGAAATATGAACCAGGTACATATTTTTCTTCTGCCTCTTTATCTTCTACCTTGAATAATATTAAACAGCATTCAGATATTATCCACACTAGTTTTGGCCCTCTCCTTGTGAGATTTTTCTACTTTCCCATTGTCTGTATTGTTCTGTGTTTCCTACAAGGAGTGGAGAGGGGTGGTAGGCACAGAGCGTTTTGATTCCTGAAATTTCTATCTCATTGCTTATTTTAAAGGAACCAGAATTAGGTCTAACCATAGAAGGGAGTCTTCCTTGAATTTGGTAACTGCCTAAAAAAACCATAAACTTGTAAAGGACTATAAAATATCCATTACATAGTAAGTATAATGAAAATGTACATACATTTTAAAACAGCCTTTCTCCTATGAAAACCTCTAATAATGAAAAATTTATTTACAAACAGTATATTTGACTCAAAAATAATAGCCTTGCTGTATATGTCAAATTATAAACACAAAGAAGCAGCTTGGTGTTTCATAAGTATCTAATTATGTCCTTTGACAGATAGTAGTTTTCCTCTATAAAGAAATAGCAACAATCAGTTCATTATGAATTATTAGAGGACAAGATGACCAAATTGACCTCTATTCTAGAAGACCCTACTAAACCATATCTGGTAAACGTGAACTAATAATTTTGTCACTTGGTATTGCCATTTGCACTCCAAAATTAAGCTGTCTTATTGTTTTAGCCCTTGTTATACTAAATGCCATTTGTTCTTGGAACAGATGGGCCCTCGCTAATTAAGAAAACTGCTCCGGTTCATTAAAGAAATAGCAAACAACCAAACGAAGTGTCAGTTCTTAGGGTCACTCAATGTAAAAAGCTTGATCACATTACTCATTTGTTCCATCTTCCTCTGAAACATTGACTTAACCTAATGATTTACCATATATTACTTTTAAGTACTGTAATTGCAAAAACCACAGCATACCATAAGGCTGAAGTATGTGTAATATTATTTGGGAGGTGAATATTTCATAAGTTTTTTTGAACCCTAAAAAGATGATTTCTAAAAGTATTATCATCATACTTAGAAGAGACCTTAGGAATCTTTTAGTTTGATGTCTTTTACTCGGTTATTCAATACTTATTGAACCCCTTTTTCTTGCTAGGATTTGTGCTAAATGCTCATGATACAGATATTAATAGGACTATCCTTGTCCTCAAGCTTTCAAGGTCTCTTTGGGG
>NW_020838076.1:254816-318766 GCF_003676395.1 Aethalodelphis obliquidens | reverse complement strand
ATATATAGTAAAAACCCATCAGAGAGCTGGAAATATCTCAGTGAACTAAATATGTAGATTTCAAGTCCTTTCTAGGTGATAAGAAAACTGTTGCTGCTTCCATCCCCAGCAACACTGGAAGAGGAAGAAAAAAATCCATTAGATGGCTGTAAGGAGAAAAGAGCAAAACTTTTAATAAACATTTAATGGCTACACGTGGACTGGAGTTACAGAATAGAATTCTTAAGAGCCCTAGCCTCAGAGCAAGTAGACACATACCTGCCAATTCTTTCCCATGGGCCTTCTACAAGATCCCTGGTGTGGTCCAGCAAAGGCTGAGTGGAGGCAGGAGAGCTGAGAAATATACCCCATTGAAGCACACATGGAGCATTCATTGAAAAGCCAAGGCCTAAAGATATGACAGGAGAGCTGGCTCTTAATCAAAGTCACTGACGTGACAGTCATCCTCCAAAGGCTTCGGGAAAGAACTTAGATCACCCAACAAGCAGAAATCCAGGGGCAAGACTGAAGAGCAAAGAGAATCCTAATGAAACCCAATCATTGTCATCCAAGTTGTAAATCACGGAGTGATTTCCCATGGACCTGAAAGCTGGTGACTTCTGTATTAAGCAGAAAGAGTTCTCTAGAGGCTTGCCAATACATTGATCTCCTTTGAAGGGGAAGTTCTGACCCTACCCTTGAAATATTTGAAATCAATGGTGAAATAAATCTAACTAAAACTGATGAAAAAGCCCATGCTCAGGTCAATTATAGATTAGATAGACTCAGCTCCCCACCTCCAATATATTAGTGGCCCAAAGAAGAAGGAATATGAACTTTTCCTGGGAAAAATATTATTTACTTTATATTCTACTGTCTTTTTTACACATAATATCAAGAACACAATAAATTATGAGAAATGTTAAGAAGCAATAAATTATAATCCATGATCAAGAGAGGGAAATAGTCAAATGTAAGCAGACCCAGAGATGGTCATATGTTGAAGTTTTCGAGCAGGGGTTTTACAATGTCTATGATAAATATATAGTGTATTTATTTGAAAAGGTGGACAATGTGTGGTAACAGATGAAGAATTCCACCAAAGAGATGGAAAGTTTTAAAAAAAATCTTCAAAATGAAAATGCTAGGATTAGAAAATACAACATCATGAATGGAGAACTTATCCCAAGGGATTAATAACAGACTGGACACAATACAACAAATATTGTTTAGCATGAAGGGCAACAGAAACTATCACACATTCCTGGTAGGTATATAAAATACTACAATGATTTTGGGTAATTATTTGTCAGTCTTTTATAAAAATTAAACATGCATCTGTAGTATGGCCCAGTATTTCCATTCCTAGCTATGTACCCAATAGAAATGAGTATATAGATCTACAGAAAGGGACTTCTATAAGAATGATCATAGCATCATTATTCATAACAGTAAAAAATGGAGAACAACCTTTTATTTCTTGTCTGATTGTTGTGGCTAGAACTTCCAATACTATGTTGAATAAAAGTGGTAAGAGTGGGCATCCTTGTCTTGTTCCTGATCTTAGAGGAAATGCTTTCAGCTTTTCACCATTGAGTATGATGTTAGCTGTGGGTTTGTCATACACGGCTTTTATTATGTTGAGGTAGTTTCCCTCTATGCCCACTTTCTGGAGAGTTTTTATCATGAATGGGTGTTGAATTTTGTCAAATGCTTTTTCTGCATCTATTGAGATGATTATATGGTTTTTATTCTTCACTTTGTTAATGTGGTATATCACATTGATTGATTTGCAGATATTGCAAAATCCTTGCTACCCTGAGATAAATCCTGCAGCCCTGAGATAAATTGATCATGGTGTATGATCCTTTTAACGTATTGTTGGATTCAGTTTGCTAATATTTTGTTGAGGATTTTTGCATCTATGTTCATCAGTGATATTGGCCTGTAATTTTCTTTTTTGTGTGTGATATCTTTGTCTGGTTTTGGTACCAGGGTGATGCTGGCCTTGTAGAATGAGTTCGGAAGTGTTCCCTCCTCTTCAATTCTTTTGAATAGTTTGAAAAGAATAGGTATTAGCTATTTTTTATATGTTTGGTAGAATTCTTCTGTGAAGCCATCTGGTCCTGGCCTTTTGTTTGCTTGGAGTTTTTTAATATACAAATTCAATTTCACTACTAGTAATCTGACTGTTCAGATTGTCTGTTTCCTCTTGATTCAGTCTTGGCAGGTTGTATGTCCACCAACAGATGAATGGATAAAGCAGATGTGGTATATACATACATATATATATATATATATATATATATATATATATATACACACACACATACACACATACATACATACATACATAATGGAATATTACTCAGCCATAAAAAGAATGAAAATCTGCCATTTGTAACAATGTGCATGCACCTAGAGAATATTATGCTTAGTGAAGTAAGTCAGACAGAGAAAGACAAATACAGTATGTTATCACATATATGTGGAATCTAAAACATAAAACAAATGAATGAACATAACAAAACAGAAACAGACTCACAGATATAGAAAACCAACTACTGGATACCACTGGGGAAAGGGAAGGGGGGAGAGGCAAGATAGGTTTATGGGATTAAGAGATACAAACTACCATGTTTAAAATAGATAAGCAACAGGGGTATATTGTACAGCACAGGGAAATATATCCATTATTTTGTAGTAACTTCATATGGAGTATAATCTATAAAAATATTAAATCACTATACTGTACACCTGAAAGTAATATAATATTGTAAATCAGCTATACTTCAATTTAAAAAATGGAGAACGACCCAAATGTCAGTGAGTTGAGGAATGCATAAACAAAATGTGGTATATTCAAGTTAAAAATTACAACTTCAAAATAGGTAAGAATGAACTGTTCCATGTGACACATGGATGAATCTCAAAAACATTATGTTGAGTGAAGCCAGCTGAACAGTACATACTATGTTTTTCCATTTATATAAAATCTATAAGAGATGAGTCTAATTTATATTGATAGAAATTAGAAAGTGGTTGCCTATGGGGGTTGATGGGAAGATAAGGCAAGGGAACTTCCTGGGGTGAAAGAAATAGCCTATATTTGGGGGTGGGTGGGAATTATATTATTATATGGGATTATAACTTTTAACAAGAACTGGACACTTAAAATCTGTATATTTTATTGTATGTATTTATACCTCAGTCATAAAATATGTATTCTTAAAAGTTGAGGCTATGTAACAAAGAAATGCCAATATACAGTGGGTCATATAAAATCAAAGTTTATATTTCTCTCATGTAACCGTTCAGTTGTTCTGAGCTGGAGGAGCTACTCTGCTCAAAGTAGTCACTCAGGGAACAACCTTCATATATTCTTTTTGCTCTGCCATCCCCTAAAGTTGTCTTCAACTGCATGGTCAAAGCAGGGTTGCTGCTACGTCCATGTTCTAGTTCATGAGTAGAAAAAAAATTCAGGAAAGTTCATTTTCTTTCCTTTGAGATTACCTGGAATTCAAGCACATAACTTACACTCCCACTCCAAAAGCTCAAATTAGTCACACGGCCACTCCTAGCTGAACACTCATCTGAGAGTTAAGGCAAGGGAGCGGGAAGAGCATTAAGGAAAACGAAGTCACCTAAGAGAGCGGGAATATAGTCACCTAAGAGAGCGGGAAAGTAAAACTGACCAAGGGAAACACTATGGTTTCAGATGGCATTTAAGGCCCACTTGAGGTTTAGGAATGTGAGTTTTAGGATTAGGAATTTCAAGTAAGACCAGTGGACAGAGTTCTTGTCTTTCTAACCATGCTCAGCTCCACCATATACACATGGAATAGCCTGAGAGTTGTACTCAACCAGAGGTGGCTTTGCTAAAAGAGTATAACAAGTGAGAGGGGAGCAAGGAAATTGTGAGTGTATGCATGGAAATGATTATAACGACTGACCACTTTACAAATAAACAGTATCATAGAAGGACAAGAACTCCCACAATGTCATGAGCCCAGAAATGTGTGCAGCCAGGGGTTGAACCCAGGTCAACCTGATGACAATCTCTGTCCTTATTACATTGTAGCATAGTGTATCACTGCTTTAAGCCAGGGCTGAACACAATTGGCTGGATCAAATAACATATATATCAGAGAAGTGGATGTACAACTTTACACAGTAGTAATAGTATTTGACTGCACAAATAAAGAGGGAAATGATATTTAAATAGAAAATAATATGTGAATGACATAAAATAAATAAAAAGAACTCTCTAATGCATCTATGCAGATAAGGCAAATTTATTTAAAAGGTGCTTGGTTACCATCTAGTGATTAGAGGAGTGCAATCACTTACTTTTGTAAATGAAGAGACTGAGATCTAGAAAATATGAGGCAGAACCTGAACTAGAACAGAGATCTCCTGATATGTAGGCTATCATTCTTTCCATTACACCATGCAATTTTAGAGGGTTTCGATGTAGTCCTGCCTAATGCCAAGAAGATTGGACCGTTGACCTCCTGACATTGCCTTCATTCTTTATAAGATACATCCTCTGATTCTGTAATACCTACCACAAAGTTATAGACACTGACATCTAGTAACAGCATTATCTTAAGCCTCTTTCTTTTCTGCTTTATTGGGACATTGACAAACAAAAATTGTATATATTAAGGAGTATAATGTGATAATTCAATATTCATATCTATTGTGAGATGCTTAACTACAATCAAGGTATATTAGCCTCTTCATGACTGTTTATATCCTTTATCCTAAAGACTCATGGAAGCTAGGAATTCAATGTATTAATTTTGGTGTTTTGAGAAAAGCTGAGCAAAAACAAGTAAGGGATGATGATTTTAGCTAAGATCGTAATAGAAAAGGCAGCAGTTTTCCTACAATCACCTAAGTCATTTTCAACTGAAGAAATCTGAAGATGAGCTTAAGAACTGGTAGGCAGTACTTATTGAACTTTTTCTTACACTGATGAATAATTTCACATTACTTAGGCTGTGTCATTATGTATTTCTATCACAATGGGGGGGAAACATTAAACTAATGAACGTTGTGCCTCGTTTGTCAAGATCTGAGTCACTGGCATGAAGCATATTTCATTGCAAATGCAGTTTGGGAGATTCAGCCATAATTCTCCTATTTGAAAATACCCGAGTGGTTAGTACTGAGCCATTTTACTAATACATTGAACATTAAAAATGATTTGACATACGGGAAAGCTATTCGAGACTAGATGATTAAAAAGGAAGACTGAATGAGAGGCTGTATGTTTTATTTCTACAAGCCACAGTTCATCCTTTTGTGAAGAATGGTAAGGCTTTTCTGAAAATGGATACTTATAGAATGTCATATTATTTAAAACGTTGTGAAGAAATCAATTTCTGTCTTTCTAGACACTTCTTTCAAGATGCTGCTCTTACAGGTATCAAGTGGATATCCTTCACTGTAAACTCCTCAGGACATGAAGGCATCAATGGATGCAGAGTTAAAGACAGTGAGCAAACTGGCTAATCCGTATTTGGAGTGTCAAACTACTGAGGCCAGGAAAAAATTCGGGTTAGGGAAGGTTAATAAAACACTGAAAGAAGGAAGAAGCAGGTGTCAGACCTCCCTTTATCCACCCCTTTTTATGAAATTAGGAGCTCCAACCTGCGTCAGAAGGAGAGAAGAGAAATGAAGCCTAGGAAAATAGGAAGGGGCAGAGGTTTTACAGGATTCATAGGTAGTCATTTCTGTCAAATATTGGGTGTGAACTTCTGAAGACTGCAGTGCATGCCTGAATCCTGAAACATTATGTATAGACCCGGAAGAAAGTGGAGTTGAGACTTGCCTAGACATCTGTTCGCCATGGTTGGGTGTCCCGGCTACAATGTCTGGTTCTTGAGATATAAGTGGAACACTCTGCAGGGGACTACAAGAGTCTTTTATACTAAATATAATCCTGCCATACCCTGAGGTGACCTTGAATGATTCCCACCTCCTGGTATTTTTGACTGTGAAATCCCCTCCCCTTGAGATTGGGCAGAACCTGTGACTTGCTTCTAACCAACAGATTATGGCAAAGGTGATGGATCTCCCTCCCATGATTAGGTTATATCATATGACAAACTATGATTTTGTTTGTCACAACTATGTGACAATTATGATTGTTATATAAGACTCTGGTTTTTTTGTCTCCCAGTTTTGGAGGCCAGAAGTCCAAAATCAAGGTGTTTGCAGGGTTGGTTCCTTCTGAGAGCTGTGAGGGAAGGATCTGTTCCAGGCCTCTCTCCTTGGCTTGTAGACAGCCATCCCATCCTTACATCTCTTCACATCGCCTTCCCTCTATGTGTGTCTCTGTGTCCAAATTTCCCCTTTTCATAAGGACACCAGTCATACTGGATTAGGGCCCACACCAATGAACCCATTTTATTACCTCTGTAAAGACTCTATCTGCAAATAAGGCTCACATTATAGGCTACTGGGGGTTAGGACTCCAACATATTTTTTTGGAGCGGGGGCACACAATTCAACCCATAATACACAGTAATGGACTCCTCTGTGGCTTGCTGGATTCACTGTGGCAATGTACTTTTATTCAGCTGCTGTTACTTGGTGCTAAAGTTTAATCTGTGATGGGAAATAAAAAGAGCATAAGCCATACCAACTTCCCCATCATACTAGCATTACTACTAATCCTCAGTACAGAAATTTGCCCTCTTACAAAACAGTCTAGAAAGCATCTACACCCCTCTTCACTCTCATGTAATGACTTTACGTATATATATGTTTATATGTATACATATATATGTATATATATGTGTGTGTATATGTGTGTAAAGCTATCTATCATCTATCTACTTATCTATCTGTCTATCTGTCAAATGACATTTATTGAGTGCTCACCACATTCAATTAAATAACTTGCCTGAGGTCACACAACCAGTAAATCAAAGAGGTATAGTTAAAAAATAGGAAGCAAATCCAGGTAATGTGGTTCAAAGCCTACAGTCTTAACCGTTATGCTGTGGTGTATCTCATGATACAAATGGGAAGGTAGCCATCCTCTGGATGTACTGTCCTCCCATACTGGGACTGTAGGCATTGCTCTAAGCCAGTATTTATTCAGTACTGAGATCTCTCTGAGGATTTTTAAATGTTTTATTTCCATGCTAATCTAAAAATATTAATAAAAGCATATTCTGCATTATTTGGGTTATTATCTCTGCAAGAGTTCTGCCCATCTATCAGTGTCCCTGGATTTACATATCTGTTTAAATGGCACTAAACGACCACCTCAGGTGACATCCTTTAGATACTACTGCACTTTTTCTCAAACTATGATACACAGACTCTTGGGCATTTATATTTTCTTGAGGTAACTTGCCAAGTTTATAAAGTACTCACCTGGCCTAGGGTGAAGGACGATTATAAACAAGTCAGAAAAATAGGATATCATTTACCAGACTTAACTTTGGAGCAGACTTGACAGTCTACCAAGGGCATGGGTTACAGGATAGGTCCTTCAGTAGGAAGTAAAAAGTAGAGACCTACAATCACCACCTCCAGCCGTCTGGGGTGCCTAAGTGAAAGAGCAAGCAACTAAGTGAGATGTACACACACACACACACACACACACACACACACACACACACACACACATTGTATGAAGGTATTTTTTGCTTATAGGGAGGAAGAAATGTGACTGGGGGATAACTGGGGGAAAAGGGATTAGAGATGTTTCTGAGGGACTAAGGCCTAGGTGTGATTGTCAACAACACTGAGGAAGCAATACAGGAATCCAGCCAGCTTGCCTGGAACCCTGGATCTGGGAGAACGATTTAATTGTAAATCCCAGACCTTCTTACTCAGAGCATGGTCCCTGGAGCAGCAGCACCACATGGGAGCTTATCAGAAATGCAGAGTCTCAGGCACCACCCTAGAACCACTGAATCAGCATCTGCACTTTAACGTGATCACCAGGTCATTCCTGTGCACACTAAATTTGAGAAACATGGATCTAGCACAGTAGTTCTCAGACTCCAGCACTTAGAGGGCTTATTAAAAACAGATCTTGGAGGTCTAACTCCAGTGCTTCTCATTTAATAGATCTGAGGTGAAGTATTTCTAATAAGCTTGCAAAGGATGCTGTTACTTATGCTGCTGTTCTGTGGACTATACTTTGAGAACCAGTGCCCTAGTACATGGGAGCAGTGGAAAGCAAGACAGAGGGTATAGATATACTTCCTGCTTTATTCAGGATTCAAACAGAAGATGAAGTAGGCCTGAGCCTGTAGGTGGAAATTATCAGTTAGTTCAGCCTTGAAGAGCTAGCAATGTCTGAATATTAAGAATATAATTTCTTCTTTTACATGAACAGGCCCTTGTACCTTAGTTTAGACATCCTGCATTAGTTAGGGGTTCTCCAGAGAAATAGAACCAATAGGATGTGTATCTAAATCTATATCTATGTAACTATATCCATATCTATATCTATCTAAAGAAAGAGAGAGATTGCTTCATTATAAGGAATTGGCTCACATGATTATGGATGCTGAGAAGTCTCAAGACTTGCAGTCAGCAAGCTGGAGACCCACCCAAGACAGCTGTTGTGTAGTTCCAGCCCAAGTCTAAGCCTGAGAACCAGGAGAGTTGATGGTGTAAATTCCAGTCAAAAAGCCAGCAGGCTAGAGACCCAAGAGGAGCCCATGTTTCAGTCTGAGTCTGAAGACTGGAAAAAACCAATGTCCAAGCTGAAGCAGTCAGGCAAGAGGAGTTCTCTTTTACTCAGCCTTCTTGTTGTATTAAGGTCTTCAAGTAATTGCATGAGGCCCAACCACATCATGGAAGGCAAGCTTCTTTACTCAGTCTACCAATTCAAATGTTTATCTCATCGAGAAACATCCCCAGAATAATATTTGGCCAAATATCTGGGCACCCTGTGGCCCAGTCAAATTGAGATACAAAATTAAACATCACACACCCATAGTTTTGGTTGCTACTGTGAATTTTTAAATCATTATTACCTTGCTTAATTGGTTGTGTGGCTATATAGAAACATTTTTGGTGTCTTAATCTTGTATGTACAAATTGCTGATGAAATCTTCCTAAAGTTTATTTTGTAGGTGTTTTTGCATTTTCTATGTAGACAATCATATCAGCTACAGATAACTTCCTTCCTTTTTTTCTAATCAATAAACACATTACTGCTTCTTATTATCTGAGATTTTAAGACTAGTTAGAAGTGTTGAATCTGTACCCAACTTCTTGGTTTCAATCCCACCTGTGGAACTTATCGTACAGTCTTAAGTAAGTTATCTCATGTCTCTGTATCTCAATTTTGTCATGGTTGTTCTACCTAGCGTGTATCTTCATACTGGTTATAACTTGAAGAATTGTTATGAGAATTAAATTAAACAAAACTGGTGTAAACTACTTATGATTTCTCTGGCTTTTATGTCTTTCTTTTTCTGGCACAAGGGTACTTCCCTTGTTTTAAACTCACCTATATATTAAACAAATTTTTGTTAAATCTTATCCAGCATTTCTGTGTTTGCAGCAAAATTGGACCTATCAGCATTAGCTTACTTCTCCAGATTTCAGGAAGGAGCCTAGGTCAGTTTTCCACAAATTGTAGTCTAAGTTTGATCTATACCAAGTCACGTGGGATGCTTGTTAAAAAGCCTGATTGCAGGGTACCCTAGACCAGACCTACTAAAATGAAACTTTGGAGCATGGTGCCTGTGAATCTGCATTTGAAACTAAAACATGATATCTATGCACATTAAAGTTTAATAGTCACCTTTTTGACTGGAATTTACACCTATTTATTTATTTATTTTTTATTGAAATATAGTTGAATTACAATGTTGTGTTGCTGCTGTTCAGCAAAGTGACTCAGTTATACATCTATGTATTCTTTTTCATATTCTTTTCCATTATGGTTTATCACAGGATATTGAATATAGTTCCCTGTGCTGTACAGTAGGACCTTGTTGTTTATCCATTCTATATATAACAGTTTGCATCTGCTAATCCCAGTCTCCCAATATACCTTTTTAATAGTTACTTGCAGCACCAACTTGGTGCTCCAGGACAGAAAAGGCAACCAAAGCCCTATTGCAGAGAAGAATACCAATAATATAGATTCCCTTACTTGATTTTCCATATAAATAAATTCTCAGTCTCACAAAGCTAAGGGGAAATCCTCAAAATGCTAGAGTAGTTGTGCTTTTCCCCTAAATTTCAGAGCATTTTTGACTCTCTGATTCTGTGGGCCTTAATAACGAATTCCTAAGTGTTGGAGTGCCTGTTGTGTGTACTTCCCTAGCAGAGCAATTTCAAGCAGAACAGAAAGAAATTGGACTACAAATCTGGTTTGGTTTAGGTGAAGAAAAAAGGAATTTTCCACTTTCAGCTTACTGGAGGCTGTAGTGACACTACATTCCATCTGTTTGAAAAACCTTCTTACACCAATTAAATGTGGCATATTTTAATTTAGCTTCTAATAAGTTTAGATTGTATAATTCAAAGCTTTTTTTTTCAGGAGACATTCTCTACCACATTACAGTTTAGTGAGTTCAGTGGTTGCCAAGGGACTATTCAATGCATGTTTGAACCATCAAAGCTATACCTTCAATGGACAGAGTTAAGGTTAAGAGATGTCATCAAGCAGCTGGGAAATGTCCTTCTGAATATAAGAGGATGATCGCAGGGTTGACTGTAGAGGCATATCACTAATGAGTATTTTCTTCTCAGTTGAAAAAGAATAAGGTATCCTTAGCATTCCACTAGCTAATTTTGAACTCTGGGAAAGACCCTCAGCATCTTGTTACTCATGATTGTTTGAGGAACTGGTGTCTTTATCAGTGGAGGGAAGATTCCTCCTGCACAAGCAACAGCTGAGAACAGTGATGTGACTGAGAAACGGAGGCCATGAAACATCTCTGAGGGGACTGGGGGACATGCAGGAGCCAATGATACTACTCATAGAAGGAAGATTCCACCTGCCACATCCTAATCTCAGAGAGGTCCTATATAAACTCCTGATTCTTCCCAAGTATTCTGAACTGATCACATGCCATACCTACCCACTTACTAGGTACTGGCACCTAACCACTTAAATAAGCTAGTACGAATATTAAAAGACAAAAACTGTAAAATTAACTATAACTACAATAAAAAGTGAAGGGATAAACATGAAGATGTAAAATATGACATAAAAAACACAAAGTGTGGTAGAGGGGAGTAAAAAAAATGTAGCTCTTTTAGAATGTGTTTGAACTTAAGTGACTACCAGTTTAAAACAGGTAGACATATTTATAGGTCAACATATATGAACACCATGATAACCACAAATCAAAACCTTCAAGAGATAAACAAAAACTAGATAGAAAGGAACATAAGCATATCACTAAAGAAAATCATCAAACCACAAAAGAAGAAATCAAAAGGAGAAGAAAAGAAGAGAGAAGAACTACACAAACAACCAGATAGCAAGTAACAAAATGGCAGTGAGTACATATCTATAAGTAATCACTTGAAATATCAATGAACTAAATGCTCCAGCAAAAGACATAAAATGGCTGATTGGATTAGAAACAAGACCCATCTATATGCTGCTTACAAGAGACTCACTTCAGGGCAAAAGACACACACAGACTGAAAGTGAGAGAATGGAGAAAGATATTTCTTGAAAATGGAAACAAGAAAACTGGGGTAGCAAAACTCATATAAGACAAAACAGACTTTAAAACAAAGTCTATAACAAAAGACAAAGAAAGGCATTATATAATGTTCAAAGGTCAATAGAAAAGAGGATATAACATCTGTTAACTTATATGCATCTAATAGAGGAGCATCCAAATATATAAAGCAAATATTACCAGATATAAAGGGAGAAATGGACAATAATACAAAAATAACAGGGGACTTTAACACCCCCTTACATCAATGGACAGATCATCCCAACAGAAAAGCAATAAGGAAACAGTGGTCTTAAATGACACATTAGAGCAATTGGACTTAATAGATACCTGCAACACATTCCATCCCAAAACAACATAATACAAGTGCACATGGAATGTTATCCAGGATAGATTACATGCTAGGCCACAAAACAAATCTCAGCAAATTTAAGAGGATAGAAAACATATCAAGCATTTTTTTCCAACCACAACAATATAAAAGTAGAAATCAATTACAGGAAGAAAAATGGGGAAAACACAAACATGTGGAGACTAAACAACATGCTACTAAAAACCAGTAGGTCAATGAAGAAGTCAAAGAGGAAATAAGAAAATACCTCAAGACAAACAAAAATAAAAACATAACTTTACAAAATCTATGGGACACAGCAAAAGCAGTTCTAAGAACTTTTTATAGTGATACAGGCCTACCTCAAGAAACTAGAAAAATCTCAAATAAATAACTAACTTACCATTAAAAGAATTAGAAAAAGAAGAACAAACAAAGCCCAAAGTCAGTAAAAGGAAGGAGATAATAGAGATAAGAGAGGAAATAAATAATAGATAATAGAGATAAGAGAGGAAATAAATAAGAGATAATAGAGATAAGAGAGGAAATAAATAAAATCGAGACAAAAAAACTAATAGAAAGGATAAATGAAACCAAGAGCTGTTTTTTAAAAAATAAACAAAGCTATATGCCTTTAGCCAGGCTCATAAAAAAAGGGGGGAGGACCCAAATAAAAAAAGAGATAAGAGAGGAGAAATTACAACTGATTTCACAGAGATGCAAAAAATCATAAAAGAATACTATAAACAGTTTTATGCCAACAAATTGAACAACCTAGAAGAAATAGATAAATTTCTAGAAACATACAATCTTCCAAGACTGAATCATTAAGAAATAGACAATCTGAACAGACCAATCACTAATAGTAAAATTAAATTAGTAATAAACTCCCAGCAAACAGAAGTCCAGGACTGGATGGCTTCACAGGTGAATTCTACCAAACATATAAAGAGCTCATACCTATCTTTCTCAAACTATTCCAAAAAACTGAAGAGGAAGAAACACTCCCAAATTCATTCTACAAGGCCACCACTGTCCTGATACCAAAGCCAGACAAAGACACTACAAAAAAAATTACAGGCCAATATTTCAGATGAATACAGATGCAAAAATTCTAAACAAAATATTAGCAAACAGAATTCAAGAATATATAAAAAGGATCAAACACCGTGATCAAGTGGGATTTATTTCAGGGTTGCAAGGATGGTTCAACATCCATAAATCAATCAATATGATACACCACATTATCAAAAAGAAGGAAAAAAATCACACCGTCATCTCAAGAGATGCAGTGAAAGCACTTGACAAAATTCAACATCCATTCATGATAAAAACTCTCATCAAAGTTGGTATAGAGGACACTTACTTATCTCAAGATAATAAAAACCATTTATGAAAAACACACAGCAACATCACACTCAATGGTGAAAAGCTAAAAGCTTTTCCTCTGAAATCAGGGACAAGACAAGGTTGCCCACTTTTGCCACTTCTATTTAATATAATATTGGAAATCCCAACCACAGCAATCAGACAAGAAAAAGAAATAAGAGGCATCCAAGTTGGAAGGGAAGAAATAAAACTGTCACTATTTGCAGATAACATGATTCTATATTCAGAAAACCCTAAAGTCTCCGTCAAAAAACTATTAGAACTAATAAATGAATTGAGTAAAGTTGCAGGATATGAGATTAATATGTAGAAATCTGTTGCTTTTCTATAAACTAATAATGGACTATCAGAAATCAAAGCAAGAAAACAATCCAGCTTAAAATTCCATCAAAAAGAATAAAATACCTAGGAGTATACTTAACCAAGGAGGTAAAAGACCTATACTCTGAAAACTATAAAACACTGATGATGGAAGTTGAAGATGATACGAAGAAATGAAAAGATATCCTGTGTTTTTGGATTGGAAGAATTAATATTGTTTAAATGTCCATACTACCCAAAGCAATCTACATTTTTAATGAAATCCCTATGAAAATATCCATGACATTTTTCACAGAACTAGAACAAATAATCCTAAAATTTATTTGGAGCCAAAAAGGACCCTGATAAGCCAAAGTAATCTTGAGAAAGGAAGAACAAAGCTGGAGGTATCACATTCCCTGACTTCAGACTATACTACAAAGCTACAATAATCAAAACAGTATGGTATTAGCACAAAACAGACACATAGATGAGTGGAACAGAATACAGCACCCAGAAATAAACCCATGCACTTATGGTCAATTAATTTACAATAAAGGAGGCAAGAATATACAATGGAGAAAAGATGGTCTCTTCAATAAGTGGTACTGAGAAAACTGGACAGCTACGTGTAAAAGAATGAAACTAAAACATTTTCTGACACTATATACAAAAATAAACTCAAAATGGATAAACTCAAATGGACCTAAATGTAAGACTGAAAACCATAAAACTCCTAGAAGAAAAGAAAGGCAGAACACTCTTTGCCATAAAGCATAGCAATATTTTTTTGGATGTCTACTAAGGCAAAGGAAACAACAACAACAATAAACAAATGGGACTTAATTAAACTTAAAAACTTTTTCACAGCTAAGGAAATCATCAACAAAACAAAAAGAGAACATACTGAATGGGAGGAAATACTTGCAAATGATATAACTGATAAGGGATTAATACTCAAAATATACAAACAGCTCATACAACTCAATATCAAAAAAACAGCCTGATTAAAAAATGGGCAGAAGACCTCAATAGATATTATTCCAAAGAAAACATGCAGATGGCCAGCAGGCACATGAAAAGATGCTCAACATCACTAACTATTAGAGAAATGCAAATCAAAACCACAATGAGGTATCACCTCACACCTGTCAGAATGGCTACCATCAAAAAGACGACAAACGTTTGCGAGGATGTGGAGAAAAGGGAACTCTCAAGCACTGTTTTTGGGAATGTAAGTTTGTGCAACCACTGTAGAAAACAGTATGTAGATTCCTCAAAAAGTGAAAAATAGAACTGCCGTATGATCCAGCAAACCCACTTCTGTGTATGTATCTAAGGGAAATGAAACCACTATCTCAAAGAGACATCTGCACCCCCATATTCATTGCAGCATTATATACAATAACCAAGACATGGAAACAACCTGTGTCCATCGACAGATGAATGGATATTTTAAAATATGGTAAAATATATACAATGGAATATTATTCAGCTGTAAAGAGAAGGAGATTCTGCTATTTGTGACAACATAGAGGAACCTGGAGGACATTATGCTAAATGATATAAACCAGACAGAGAAAGACAAATATTGCTTGGTCTCACTTACATTTTGGAATTTTTAAAAGTCAAGATCATAGAGCCAGAGAATGATTTGTAGAACTGGGGGCTGGAGCTGTGGAAAATGGTGAGATATCGGTCAAAGGAAACAAACTTTCAGCTATGAGATGAATAAGTTCTAGGGATCTAATGTGCAGCATGGTGACTATATGTAACTTATACTGTATTGTATACTTGAAACTTGCTAAAAGAGTAGATATTGTGTTCTCACCACACCAAAAAAAAAGTAATTAAGTTTTGTGATGGATGTGTCATTAATTTGATTGTGATAATCATTTCACAATATGTATATATATATCAAATCATGTTGTACACCTTAAATAAATATAATTTATCTTTGTCAAAAAATTAAAAATTAAGCTCCTCAGTCATACTAGCCACATTTCAATTGCTCAGTAGTGACATGTGTCTACCATTTTGAACAATGCAGTTCTTGAGTAGTTTTTCAAGTGATTTGCAATAATAACAAGACATGGAATCTGAGATTTCTATAGAGGGAAAGGAGGTCACCGAGAATGAGGATAAATGGTGTCAGTGGATTGGAAATCTAGAGTATAAAATATCTGAGGTTATGGGGGCACAAGGCTAAGAGTGTGGACAGGTAACTGGGGGTAATGAGAGAAGAAGGCATGTTTTGGAGGTGGAGCCATCACTCATGATGACAATGTCCAGAGTGTAACCATGGGAGTCTTGGCTGCAGTGGAATGGAAGAAAAGACCATTGGAAGTCAAGATGGCAAAGAACCGAGGTTATGGATCTTTGGTTGGGTCCTTCATAGATGCTTAAGTCATGGCAGATTGTAACAGGAATAAGGGAGGGGGGAGAGGCCATGAACCAAGACTCCAGGCCTCCAATGATGGAGGAAATTTGAGCAAGATGTTGGTAATGACTGCAGAAGTGGTAGCTGGAGTTATAGCCTGATAGCATGAGCTACGAGTGTATTGGGAATTTTTTATTGAGGAGGGAATTAAATGGAATCTGACAATGTCAGGAGATGCAGTTTCCTGTGTCTGTGGGAGAGCAAGTAGGAAAGGGAGAGGAAAATGTCAAGGGTGACATTAGAAAGGACAAGTGCCAACCTAAGACTTTTGTCACAGTTGAGTACAGAGTGACAAGTCAGATATGACCTTGGCTAGCAGCCCCTGGGGCCTTAGGAAACACCTGGTAAGAAGAAGAGAAAAACATTAAATAAAATACAGTTGGGGTGTTTCAGAGATGAATGTTGACTTGGAAAACTCGAAATAGAGACTGTAAAGGGTTTTAACATGGTTGATATTAGGATATTTCTCAGTTGGCACAATAAGGCCCATAACTAATGAACAATAATACTTCCCTGCTGAATGGTAGCCATGGTGTTAAGGGGAGCAGTAAAGGGAGCCAGCGTGGAAACCAGGATGAACAACCATCTCTAATCCTCACAGGAAAGAGCTTCCTATATAAGCAGTAACTCTACCTGCAGACACAAACACACAGCTACATGCACCAATACAAAATGAAACACTTTTCTTAAATAGTTTTCAATAAACAAGGACTTAACAGATGAGGTGGCAGAGCCAGGACAGCTCCCTGAATAAACACAAAGGACCAGGGCAGACAGGGCTCAGGAAGCCACCTGAGTCCAGGGGCCAGCACCCTCCTGAAGTGAGCCCGGACTCAGGGATGCGCCAGCCCCTGCCTGGGGCAGCTGCTCTGGGGCTTGGATCTGAGGAAGTTTGAGGGCAGAGTCTGGGCTCAGTAAAGCATTGCTGGAGGAGAGGAAAGACCTACTGATGAAGCCTCAGGAAGCGGAAAGCAACTCTGATAGTTTCCTTCTATTGGTGCCTCCCTGTTTCCTGAACCCATTCAGACCCCTGTTCACAACAGTTCAGGCTCCCTCTGATCGCATCCAGACAGTCAAGTCTGGGAACCGTCATGGAGCAGCCCTCCATAAATGCCCCGCTCCCCTCGGAGGAAGTGTTTGTAGGTCTCACTGTGTGAGACGTTCTTGAAGGGCAGCTTTCCCACCAGCAGCGCATAGAGCGGCGTCTGCACGCCAGATCCACCTTCTCGCTGTATGCTCTGCCTGCGATCATTGCAGAGGGGTGGGCAGTCCGGAGTCCCGCATGATGTTTTTTTTTCCAGAATAGATAGAGTGCTGAGCAGAGGCCTCACAGCAGGAAGGTTCTTCCTCCCCAGCCTCAAGTGAGCTGGGAGTTGTGAGGCCCCAGGAAGCTCTGGACAGACTCGTCCTTGGAAAGGATCCTCTGTTGAGAACACAATTGTGTTTCAGAAGAGAGAGGCCTCCTGAGGGAAGATGGGCAGGGCCAGGGTCCTACAGAGGCACTGCTTACTCACAAAGGACAGAAAATTGTGCATCTAGCCTTTATAAAATGATAAATATGTAGACAAAATATGTGAATAAAGTACCACTCCGGTAATGTAATCAAAGTGGCATGTGATCATTGAAAGGGCTCTGAAGAGCTCTAAGTTAGGACATGATTATTCTCATACCTTTCTAGACACAAAAATTTTTAACCTGAGGTAACCCTGAGTACCTGTCTTATGTGCTCTGAAAACCAGCCTCAATATAATCGTAAAGGAGGAATTCCAAAACACCCTGAACAGTGACAGCAGCACGGGGGTGAGGCCCTGGCAGTAACTGTGAAACCCACACACACGTGCCTGTGTTCATCCTGGTCTGCCTCTTAAAATTCTAGTCACTTTACAGCAGCACTTCACACAATATTTTATCAGATAAAATAATGAGATATCTTCTCCGTGTTTGTTTCTCTAACTTAATCATGCGTTTAACTTGGCTGTGTGTATTATTTTCTTCTAGTTCTAATTCCATCCCTAAATAGCTGCTGAGGTGGGCTTCTAGAAGCCCCTCTACCTCAGACTAAGGAAGCTGAGAATTACCTGTTGGAGGAAAGGATTGGGACTCAACAGGGAAGCCCACTCAGCTAGACCATCATCCCCATTCCACACAGAAAATTAACAATAAGCAGACGAGTGGACCAGGGCCAAAAGAAAGTGAGAATGCTGGGCATTCAAAACCACATCAAGAGTTTTGTCTTGTGTTTTGAATCAAAGCCCTGAACAGTTTTAAGTGGTGCAGAAAAACGTGCTCATTTGTATATGGATCATTATCTCCATGGTTATAATGAAATAATTGCACGAGACACTACATTTAGTATTCTGATTTCTCATAAGTTTCAAATATTTCATAAGTCAAGCCTTCATACAAAACTTATGCTGCTCAAGGGTACAGACAACGTTTTGGGAGAATGAAGTCTTTCGATAAATGTTTGTAGAGCTGCCTTCAACTAACACGCCTGACACCAGAGGGCAGTGAACGTTTATAAAAGACAGATAAAGGAAAAGACGCTCTTTCCCCTCCCAACCACCACCACCTCCTACACTCTGTATTAGTTTCCTTTTGCTGCTGTAACAAATTACCACAACATTAGTGGCTTAAAACCACACAAATTTATTATCAAATAATTCTGTAGGTCAGAAGCCCAACACAGGCACCACAGGGCTAAAACCAAGGTGCCGGCAGGGCTGCGTTCCTTTCTGAAGGCTAGAAGGGAGAATCTGTTTTCTTGACATTTCTGGCTTCTAGAAGCTGCCTGTATTCCTTGGGTCATGTCCCTCTTCCTCCATCTTCAGAGCCAGCAATGGCCAGTTGAGTCTTTCTCACATGGCATTACCTTGCCATTGGCCCTTCTGCCTCCCGCTTCCATCTTTAAGGATCCTTGTGATCACATTGGGCCCACCTAGATAGGCCAGGATAACCTCCCTATTTTATGGTCAGCCATCTGCATCCGTGATCCTCCTCCGCCGTGTAACAAACTATTCACAGGTTCCAGGATTAAGACATGCACATGTCTGGGGGCCGTTATTTGCCTACTACACCCTCAAAAAGATAACCAATGATAACACATCAAAGGCATGGCAGAGAAATCAGAAAGAAGTCATGTGCATTTCTTTATCTTCTACCTGTCTTCCTGCTTTGTTGTTTAATATTCCAAAGAGAGCTTTCCAGTGCAAACCGATGGTGAAACCATGAAGGTTTTCCTAAGTTTACAATAACCACTAGGCTTCTCTCCTGGATGAATTATCAGATATGAAGTAAGGCTCTAGGTTGGGTCATTTTCTAATATCTCTTGAAAAGAAAAGTGATGACCTGTGACAAAAAGTTGTCTCATGGTGATGATACTTAAGGGGATTTCTCTTCAGTATGAATTTTCAGATGACAAGTAAGACAACTCCTCAGGCCAAAAGAGTTTCCACAGTAGTTACACTCCAAAGGTCTTTCCCGAGTGTGAGTTACCTAATGGCAAGAGGCCTTCCTGCATCCCTCACACACAGGCTCCCTAGCGCAACCCTCTCGATGCTTGGTGAGGACTGAGCTGCAGTCAAATGCTTCTGAACCTCCTTAAACTCCTCAGGCTTCTCCCCAGTGTGATTCCTCAGGGGCTGTATGAAAGAAGGCTTCCTCGCATCCTTTGCACTCCAAGGTTTAGCCGCACTGTGGATCCGCTGGTGCCGCACGAAGTGATGAGGTATATGGCTTCTCGCCACTGGACGATGCGGTGTTGAATGAGGCATCTGGTCTGGCAAACGGCTTTCCCACACTCAGCGCACCTGTAGATAGGGCTTCTCTCCAGGGCGAATGTGCCAGAGCCATGTGAGGTGTGACCCGTGGACAAGGCTGCCCCGCATTCTGTGCTCCACTGGGCTTCTCAGTGTGCCTCCTTGTGTGTCAAGTTAAGGACGAGCTGTCACAAAAGGCTCTCCTGCACACTTTGCCCCCAGAGGGTTTTTCTCTCAAGTGCACTGTTTTACAAAACAATGGACAAAAGCAGAGTGGCCTGTGAAGGCCTTTCCACGTCCTCTTCTCTCTTGGGGCATTTTCCTAGCCCCGATGATGGAGGCCCGTGAGGTGCGCTGTCTTGAGACGGTGCGGCACCTGCTGCCCTCACAGGGCTTCTTTCCAGCCTGAGTCTGAGGATGTTGAACAAAGAGGAAATTCCCAGGAAACCCTTCCCGGCAAATTGCATTGGCAGGAATCCTTCCTGGATGAAGCCTGCGGTCTTTCCCTGGCCTGGATGAACCCCATTCATAGGCAGAATCTCCCCGTGAATTACTGCTGCCAAACCCTCAAGCACATACTATTATCTGTCCCCAAACTATGGCTTTCCAGGCTCATTTTGCTCAGGAGGGTCTTCTGCAGGACTGGCGGTGGTCTCAGGCACCTTTCCTGCATTTCTGGAGGCCCTTGCTTGCTGCTTCCTGGCTCACTGCAAGGTGGGCTGCCCTGAGGCTCCCAGAGTCAGTTGTCCCTGGGGTGAGGCTCTCCCTCAGGTAAGGCCGGCTGGGAAGTGGGGCTCTGTGACACTGTGCGTGCTGCCTCTGACCTGAGAGAGGATGTCTAATGGTGGGATGAGAACACAGGGCAGTAGTGCCTGAGCAGGCCCAGGTGGGAGGGAGAAGGCGATCAGGGGATGCTTCGAGAGGCGGTACCCCACAAGCTGAATCCTGATGGGGAGGTGGAAGCTTCCAGATAGAGTAAGGGGAAGGCTCACTGGAGCCTTTAGACACAGGTCTAAATCAGTCAGTAAAAGGCATCTCATGATAGTCAGAAACTTGAGGGATGCAGATGACCCAGGAAGGGCCAGCATTCTGATGAGAAAGTATTTTTTTCTGAGGTAGGAGGAGAGGGGTAACTGGTGTGTGTGTGGGGGTGCTACCCCAGTCATTCTGCGACCCCTGGGAGGGGGCCAGCCTGAGGAAAAGACAGCAAGGGAGCCGGCCTCACCTCGGGGCTCCTCACTGGGGGAGGGAGTGAGTGTCCTTCCGGGGGAGACCTGCTTGAGCTGGGCTTCTGCTGCATGTGCATCTTGATCAGTGCAGGGAGCGGGGAGTCATGAGGACTCCATAGAGCAGTAACAGGACAGACAGCAGGACTCAACAGCCCATTCATTCACTCATCACAGTGTTCCTGACAGTGAACAAAGCACACAATGGTCCTGGCTTTCTGGAATCCACAGTCTATCAAGGAGCAAAACGATAAACATAAATTAGCAAATTTTAAAGTCTGTCAGAAAGTCTTGAGCGCCACGGGGAGAGGGTTAGGGAAGGTGGAAAGGGGACTAACCTCCAACAGGGCGGTCAGTGAGGTGTTTGCATTATTTTATAGTGAGCGCTCATCTTAAGCCAGGCCTGGTGTAAGGCGCTTTACGAGACCGTTTTCATGGAATCCTCACCTCAGTCCCAAAGGGTACTTATCATTCCATCTTCTAGATGAGGAAGCTGAGGCTCAGAGGTGAGGTCCCACGACTGATGAGTGGCAAAGGCTGGTCTGTGTCCATGTGTTCAGCCTCCACTAGCTGCAGGGGTTTCCCAGGCTGGAGTCAGATTCAGGAAAGCACGGGGTGGAGTACTAGATCCCCCTCAGTGAGGAAGGGCTAGGAATGCTGACATGTACCCATGATTCCAGGGAAGGGGTGGAGCCCACCGTTCTGACTCCTGGGAGAGACTGTGTGGACACTGAGACCAAGGAGGGGGGGCCGTGCCAGCGGGAGCCTTGTGGCTACCTGGGACAAGGGAGCCCTCAGGTTTCTGTTCAGTTCCTAGTCTGGCCAATTCCTGGCTAAACAGACCACCAGAGGTTGGCTGGGAAAACATGCGGGGTGTATTCATTTATCTTATTTAACAAAAATGTAGACAGTCCTTGCTATGTGTCCAGATCTTCCCTAAGAGCTTAACAAATACGGATTCATTGTAATTCATATAATAAATACCAGGCCGGTACTACTATTGTCCCTGTCACAGATGAGTAAACCGAGGCCTAGAGAGGTTCAGGAACACGATCCATGGCTGAGTCCAGGTGTTTCCTTCGCCACGCTGCCGTGGGAATTTCAATCCTAGCGGCAAGACCAAAACAAACATTATGGGTTGTTACCACGTCTCAGGGACTGTGCCCAGCACCTTCAGTGCATTCATGAACTTCAGTTACGTTTATGGACTTATCTGGAGAAGTTACACAGTTAACACACGGAGTCTCATCATTCCAGAACATGGTATGACTCATTGATTCATTGATCCAAGGCTCGCATAGGTTCTTGCTGTTGTAGGCCCCGTACTAAATGATTCTCCTTCTGGTTTTTCTCACAGCATCCCCAGGACGCAGGTGTTGTGACAGGTGCCATTTCATGAATGAAGGCATGGAGGCTCAGGGACGTGAACTGATTTGTCACAGGGCATGCCTGGAAATGGCAAGTTGCCGAGCCCAGACGGGAGCCCAGGTATGGCTGTGGCTGGCATCTGTGATGTTCATCTACAGAACTACACAACGTGGCTTTGGAAGGTGCCGAGTCCAGGCATGATGACGATGATGTTGACATCGATCATAATCAATCATGATCACAACACAGAGCACAACCGCCAATCCGCACAGTCAGTGAACATCAGGCTCTGTTCTAAGCCTTTTCATACATTCATTTATTTGCCCTGGCAACAGCCATGCGAATTAGATACCATATTACCCCATTTTACCAATGAGGAAACTGAGGCACGGGGAGGTTAAGTAACTTGTCCAGAGTCACAGAGCTCATGAGCAGCAGAGCTGGGATTGGGCAGCAGGCAATGTGGCTGCAGAGCCCGGGCTCCTGAGCGACATACCAAGGAGGAAACGGCTCAGAGCCTGGCGTGGGGCCAGCAGCTTAGGAGAAAGTGGGCCATGGAGATGAAGGGCTGTGAGTGGCAGGATTCACTCGTGGGAAAATAGGGGCCAGTGGGAGTGGCTAATATGGTGATTCCCAGAATTGGGCATTTCATGAACTAGTCAAAAATATAACCCAGGAAACCCACATAGTTATTTGGTCAATTATGGACATTGATTCAGACATCAGGCACCATCTATTCTCAAGAACATTTCACAAAAGAAGGGCAGAGGCCATCTCAAAGTCAAGGGCCATCTTCTCAATTGAGACTCACAGCATTGGCTGGATTTTCCTGCATCGCCAAGGACTGAGATGCTGGGAGAAGGAAATGAGAGGGGCACAGACGGTGCCCAGAGCAGGCTTGACCCGTGGCCAGTGCTCATGGAATGGTACTTGCTTCTCTTTATGTTGACCCGCAAGGGAAGGGGGAACTAGAAGGAAATAATACACACAGCCAAGTTAAACTCACGATTAAGTTAGAGAAACAAACATGAAGACGAATCTCATTCTTTTATCTGATAAAATATTAGACCCGAGGCTGAGGCAGATCACAGTTTCGTTCAGTTCTTGATTTCAGTCTCTCCCAGGGCCCAGCTGGACATTTGGCCCTTGGTTTCTGCAATATATCCCTATTCCCTTCTCATAAATTCTCCCTTTGTTTTGAATCATTTTGAAGGGGACTCTGATTCTAGCCCCACCAATCCCTGGTAGAGGCACTGGGAGACCAGGAAGGATGTGAGAGTCAAACAACGCAGGAGCTACGGGGAGGAGGGAGGAACAGCCAGGCCTGGAGCGTGGAGGCAGAATGCAGGAGGCTGCAGGTACCCTCAGGGTCCTCGGGGGAGGACCTACCTGGGTCTAATGCCAGGGCTTCTCTCTGTGTCACTCATGTCACTCTCAGCTGAGTGGCTCTTTCTGCTGCAGCGACTTTGAGGCAGGAATTGGCTGCCCCAGTTCTCACTCTCTGAGGCCCCTGGATTCCTTGCGTCCACTTTTCTCTGCAAGCTTCACAGCTTTACTCTCAAGCTCTCTCTGCAGTTAGACTTTCCTGTGTGGGTGTCCTTGAGGCAGGAAATGGCCTCCTGAGCCTATATTTCCCTCGACTTCTCACACCAGTGCCCATCTGAGGCTGGCCTGAGAACCTTATCCCAGATTTCCACAACAGTATCCTCAGGCTGCCCTTCAATGCCATTTGACAATGTGCCTGTGCATCTCCTGTACCATGGAGGACCCTGGCCCGTGCCTTAGGAAACAAGGGACGGCCCTGCAGGCACCTGGGCATGACTGAGCTTTTAACCTTTAACTGAGATTCTGTTTTCCTCCGAAAGATACCAGGCGACAGTGATGGCCACACCTATCTGACTCACCGTCCCCCTTGGAGAACCGCTTGTCATGAGTCCCTGCTCTGGGGACTGTGGGGACCCCCTTCCTCAACCAAAATGTGGGTGGCTTTCCTGCTTTTTAAGCATTTAAGTGAATGTGATATTTGACTTTTAATTTTATTCAAATGTTTAGAGGTACAGGAACTTTTCAAACAATTACAGCGAGTCCCCTACATACGAACGTTCAAGTTGTGAACTTTCAAAGATGCGAACGTGTGTTTGCATGTCCAATCACTTAAGTTAGTTCGTGTGTCTGGCGTACATTGTCAAGTGTGCATTCTCTACAAGTGGTTGTGCTTCTGTGTACTTTACAGAACTGTATAGAGTACAGTAGTACAGTATCTTTATTTCAAGCCCAGGATGTCCGGAAACAAGCATAAAAGCAGTGGTGATGTAGCTGGTACTGCTAAGAACAGCCGAGAGAGACAAGAGGAAGAAGTAACTGAAGAACCGAAGAGATTCATGACGCAGGACACGGCAAGGGGATTTTCTTTACTTGAGGAGGCACTGTTAGTTTTTGAAGCACAGGCCCTGAATGCAGAATGGTACAGGAAGGTTGCAGCAGCTGTTCAGAATGCAATCCAGCGCTACCGTGTCATCTATGACAAGAAAAAAAGACCTACTACCCAGACAGCACTGGATCACTTTTTCAAGAGGGTAGACAGAATTGAATCCAGCACAGAACCAGAACCTGTGCCATCCACGTCAGGCATGAGTGAAACTGCAGCTTGCCTTTCATCTCCTATTGTGGAAGATCCTTCAGCTCTGCCATCTCCCACCTCCTCTCCCTCCTCCAGTCAGTAACTCTTCTTGTCTGTTCACTAGATGCCAGCCCCTGGATGCCAGCTGTTGTACTGGACAACTGTACCTTTCAAGGTACTGTACTGTAGGATTCAAAATATTTTCTTTATTTTTTGTGTTTGTTTGTTTTTTAGTATTATAAACCCATTACATTACAGTACTAGATAGCCGATTGTGTTAGTTGGATATCTAGGCTAACTTTGTTGGACTTAAGCAAAGTGGACTTAGAAATCCTGTCTCGGAACGGAACTCGTTCATATGTAGGCTTACTGTAGTAAGAATTTGCATACATTTAACTAGCTAAATACGTAAGTTTTAAATTTCTATTGTGTGTTTAAAGAAGCAATTATTTCATAAGTAAATAAATTCTGGGGAGTGGGTCTGAACAGGCCAGTGGGATGCTAGCTCTTTCAGCAGTGCAGCCTGCCTGCTGCATGCCCCCCACTCCAAAGGTGAACCTGCTCACGGAAACGTCCATTGGAACACTGGATCATCCCTCCTGCTGAGGGGCTTGTTGAGCTGGAGGAGCTGACACACTGGTCTGGCCTGGCTGACTCTTCTCTTGCTCACAGGGAGTAGACATAATGTCTTGCTGAGTCCACAGGGCAATGAACATATACCATTCCCCAGCTCGGGCTCCTTATCCATGCAGGCCTGTCTTCCCTCAGATAACAACCAGAAGCGCTGGGCCTGAAGGCCCCCTCCCCTCTGGAGGCAGTTTTGGGGATGCCCACCTGCTGTAGCTACCCTCTAGCCCTTCCTTCCCTCTGTCACTTCGGGCCCTTTTGAAATAACAACCTGAAGATTCCCTCCCCCCAAATCTGATCCCCTGGCTGTATGCCCTGGTCCACATATAAAGCTCCCTTGACATCTCCAGCCTAGCCCCCCCCCCCCCAAAACTGCAGACGTGCTTGTCCGGTTGTCCATGTGACACACACACGCGCACACACACACACACACACACACACACACACTTCTGAACATCTCAGAATTACCAAGACCAAAATCCAACCTCTGACCTTCCCCCCCAACACACAACCTGCTCCCTTCACCCAACTTCTCCATCTCCATTCTCCCAGATAAGGAAGGAAGGAAGGAAAAAAGAAAGAGCAAAAAATCTTAGGATGGTCCTTCACTCCCTACCTTCCCTCACAGTATCTGATGCAGCAGGGAACCCTGAAGGCTTGGCCCTCCTCTGCTGCCCTCACTCTGGTCCGGCCCAGCCATGTTGCAGCAGCCTCCGCTTTGGTCTCCCTGCCTGCACCTTCATCACGGCTCCCTCCACCCCACCCCCACCCCATTTCCCCCGAGCAACCTTTGGGAACCTTACAGTCTTAACCCAGATTGTGTCCCATTTCTGTTCACAATTCCCCAAGGCCTGTAGTGCCCTAGGAATGAAGGTCCAGCTGTTCAGGTTGCCATTTCAGATGCGACTCCTCCCCTTCACGCTCTATTCCTTGTAGACACCACACAGATCCTAGGTCTGCCAAATGCTCCCGACTCAGTCGCACATCCAAGCCTTTGCACAAGCTGGTCCTCTGCCTGCAACCGTCCCACATCTTTTCCCACTGGCTGTCAGGAGGGGACCCCGCTCACGAGCACCCCACTGTCCTGGACACAGCCGCCTGCTCTTCAGTGCCCTGAGCAGGCACCTTCATCCAGGGGCTTTAGGATTCGGAGGTGGGGGTCGGGTCGGGTGACGACCTGGGAATGGCAGCACCCACCTGCGCCGGTCCGACAGCGCAGCCGCCGTCACCAGAGCCCTCAGCGGCGGGCGACAAGAGCGGGGACCCGGGCTCCGTCGTCCCCAGCCAGCCCCGGCGGCAAGGTGACACGGGCAGCGACACTGCCAAGCCTCAGACCCGCCTCTGTGCAGTGCGACCACGCTTTCTCTCCTGCCACCTCAGGTATGACACTGCTCTGGAGCTTCTAATCCGGGGTAAAGAGCCAAGAACAGATAAAATAACAGCTGGGAGGACTACTCCAGAAGTCCTGCCCCGAAGTGGCACTTTAAGACAGAAACGTCCCTCCTCCAGCTCCTCATTGGTCCAGCGACACTGATGCTCAGGTGGAGAGCCTTCTGGGTAATGTAGTTCCCACAGCCGCCAGGCCAAGGCCGATGGTCTGGGAGCTCACAGACCTCCAATACAGGTAGCTTAAGAGTCAGAGTCAGATTTGTGAAGTTCAGTGTTTTCAGTCAGGGAGGAGAGAAAAGACTTCGGACAGGACCATGGTGGCGAAGAGGGAGGAGGTGTCGACTGAAGAAAAACACATAACCTAAAAGTTGTGAGTTATGTTTGGGACTTCCTAGAGCTGCAGAAAAAGCCTTTCACAGGGCTCTGAGGGACTGTTCCAAAGAGGTAAGGGAGGAGCCAGGGTATATAGGAGTTTTTGGTGGAAAGAACAAACAAACAAACCATGTAGTCGAAAGATTACTGCTAATCACAAAAGCAGAGATCTCCAGTTAATGAATTTAGCCCTTTTCTTTGTATGGGAAGGTATAAGAGTCTGGGCTCATGGAAATCATTCCTTTGATGTGCATCTCAGCTATCCAGGGCCAGTATCCTGTCCTTTCCCATCCTGAGTCCCCTCAGGGTGCACCGTCTAAGGCAGCTACAGTGGCTGCCGGCTTGATGGCTGAAACATCCTTTGTTTACTGAAATGGCAGGCAACATTCTTTGTTCACAGAGACATGCCAAGTGGTCCTGAAGCAGGTAGACGAGGGTGGTTCCTGCCTCTGGTTACATCAAAAAATAAAATCTTCCCTGCCTATATAATTAGAGATTGTGTTGCAAACCAGGGAGCAACACTGTTTTATCCAGGTATTATATATTCAGTTCCTTTTAGGAATATGAGAACTATCTAAAAACAAAAAAGTGACTTACCAAGTACCAGTTCCTGTGGGGATAATGGCTGCACTGGTCACAGTCAACAGGTGTGGAAAGGGGCCATCTGAGCCCTGAGTAAAAGTTGGGGACACCATGATCTCATCTCCTTGCTGGCGTGGACCTAAAAATATATTCACAACCTAAAAGTTGAGAGTTATGTTTTATTTGGCGGAAATTTTTAGGACATAAGCCTGGGAGGCAGCATCTCAAGTAACCCTGAGAGAACTGCTCCAAGGAGGCAAGGGGGGGAAGCCAGGTTATATAGATGTTTTGTAACAAAGGGCAGGTAGTTGGAACATCAAAAGATTACTGTTAATGAAAGAAAACTAGACGTCTCAAGTTAAGGAATTTAGCGCTTTTCTGTGTATGGGAAGATGCAAGAGTCTGGGCTCACTGAAATCATTCCTTTGATACGCACCTCAGCCCTCTGGGGCCAGTATCCTGTGTTTTCTCATCCTGCGTTTCCTCAGGGCTCACCATAGGGAGTGGCTGCAGTCTGATGGCTGTTGATGGCAGGTATTCTTTGTTTCCTTCCTGAGTTCCCTCAGGGCTCACCAGCTCACACTGGAGGGCTGCAAGCACTGATGATTGTGACATCCTTTGTTTACTGATATGACATCCTTTGCTTACTGATATGGCAAGAAATATTCCATTTCTCACTGGAAAGTGATTATAATTTCACCTGAAAGGTCAGTGACAGTGTCTGCGTTATGTAGGGAGTTGAGATTATCTCAGAAAAAGGGTTGTGAAATATCTACTTAGTTCAAGCTACTGATAATGATTATGTAGTTATTCTAAGACAGATGCAGAAAGAGCTCTGGGTAAACATATGTGTGACGTTTGAAAAAGGTTAGGATCTCATTGAAGTTTGACCAGGGAACGCTGAAGTCTGAGAAGCTGAGGCCATGGTTACACTGGAAACTTGGCTATCCTGAGGCTTTGACTTCCTAAAGTTGATATTTTTATCATTCTTGAGAGCACACTGAGCAATAGCAACGTGAAGAGAGAGGCAAAGTGGGAATTTGGAAAGAATTTTCAGAATGGTAATGGCTCACACAATTACTCATAAGTTTGTATGGTTTGCCGGCTAAAAAATGTACAACCTAAAAATTGAGAATTATGTTTTATTTGGCGGACAAAACTGAGGACTTAAGCCAAGGATACATCCTCTCCGATGGCTCTAAGGGACTGCTCTGAAGGGGTAAGGGAGGAGCCAGGATATATAGGAGTTTTGCAACAAAAACCAGGTAGTCAGAACATCAAAAGTTTACTGTTTATTAAAGAAAACCAGACATGTCAAGTTAATGAATTTAGCACTTTCCTGTGTATGGGAAGATGAAGAGTCTGGGCTCATTGAAATCGTTCCTTTGATATGCACCTAACTATCCAGGGAGTATCCTGATTTTCCCCATCCTGAATCCCCTCAGGGGGCACAGTTGTGGGGGGGCTGCAGTGGCTGCTGGCTTGATGGCTGCAACATCCTTTGTTTACTGATATGGCAGGCGACATTTTGCATCCACAGGTTTGACCAAACGTTATTCAGGCTTCTCTCCACAGACCCCTAAATTTTCGTTCACCCTCAAGCTTAAGCAAGCACTAACGTGCAACTCACTCCTGGCTGTCGATAAGACAAACATTTCCTGGTAAACTGCCCCACTCAAGCTGTCTACTCATCCCCACAGCTTCCCCCCCCCCCCCCCCCCCCAGCAAAGTTCCTGCTAGCTCTGCTTATCCCTCTCTATTAAACAAAAAAGAAGGCTTTTCTGTTTGATTTTGAGATGCTTATGGATCTTGTGGTCCGTGCACTCTCCCTATTGCAATAGCCTTTTTGAATAAAGTCTCTCTTACTGAAGTCTGGATTTGTTTTATTTGACAGTTTTATATTGCCATGAATTGGCTCAAGATTGGACTTTCTATATGGAACCCTGTCATTCCTGCCCAGGTAGCTAATGGCACCTTACAAATCCTTTGAACTTCTCTCTTGTTCATGAATTTGGGAATCCTTTGGTGAATTCAGTTCTCCAACCAGTGCTCTGGACATCATGTCTGTTACAGCATGGTAAGGAGTTATTTTGATTCTTTTAAGCAAAGAAATTTTTCTCTGGCATTTTGAGTGGGGAATCATTCCTTAACTCTTGAGCAGGAAACTTCCTTACTCTTTGGTGTGAGGATTCTTCTGATTTTCCTTGCTTCTCCTAGTGGGAATTGGGGAAGGAAATTTTCCTGGCCCTTCAGACAGGGACTGTACAAGGGAGTACTGTAATTGAGCAGAACTCTTCCCTGGCTCCTTTAAGGTCCCATCTCTGATTTGATTAGTTAATCCCGTGGATAACACTCTATTGTGTTCCCTCCCTCCTCTTTCCCTGCTCTACCATTATGGCCTTAATTCAGTTCAATATCTTTAAAAAAATGGCAAAATTTTTACGAAAGACAATTTGGAACTTCAATGGCCTCGGAAACATGGGCTCTCCCCCATTACCTCAGCAAATACCTCTCCCTTCCCATCTCCCTGCCCCTCATCCTCCTTCCTTCTTCTCATGACCTTCAAACTTCCCTTCAGCTCCCTGTATCCTTTGACTTACATGTCCCCCTTCGACACTCCTGCCTCCTCCATCCTTCTATCCACCTCTGCCAAACCTTTTCCATCCCACTTCAGCCCTTCAAAGTCCTCTAGTCACTTTATCTCTAGACCACTCTCTGCCTGTTGAGGGCTCTTGAGGGGCTCAAAGACCCCAAGAGCAAACACTTAAGGTGGAAAAAGCTAATTAGGAACAGGCTGGATGTTTTATCTACCCAGATGAGCTTTAGAGACACCCAGACTTGGTGTATCCTCAGTCTGTTGCCCCAAATTCAATACAGAGCCTCCATAAGATTACACGTCAGGGCAAAGAAGATCTTAAAGGTCACCTCCACTGATATTGTTGGGGACACTTCAACTCTCATATTGAGTAGGTAAGTTTGACTTGCCCCATCTACCAGAAATGCATTCCTGATTTTGTAAAAAATGTAAGGTGGTCAAGGGCAAGAGCCAGCACTTTTATATAAACCAACACATTAAAAATTTAAATTAAAGCTATTAGTTTGCTATTTGTGTCTGGCTTTGTATTTATGTATGTATGAATGTTATTTTCCTACTTCCAGATAAGAGTGCCATATAGACTATAAAATGCCTTAAAGGAATTCTATTCTGATTGGCTTAGAGATAAATAAGCACTTCTATAAGTTAAATATTCCTAAACTTCTCAAAAATTAAGGAAATTTAACATCTAAGCCTTTCAAAAATATTCTTATAGAAATAAACCCAAATATTTAAAAACTCAAGTTTACATAATTTAAATCTTGACAAACAAGACTAATAAAATCAGTTATGTCTTCTGAGTTATCAAGTTCAGATAAAATATAAGCATATATTTTTATTCTATTTGGAATATTCTTCCTAAACTCATACAGGTTTATTGATTGAGTACACTAGCACTGCATCTATTAAATATTTAAGATTAGAAAAAATGTAAATTTAGATTTAACCAAATTAAATTACTATTCTGACAAACTTTATTTTGACACTAATTATGTTTTGTAATAGATTAGCTTGAAAACAGTTTTCAAGATCTTTGGTAAGTTAAAACTTTAGACTTAAATTAGTTAATGAATATTAATTAAATAACTAGATCAATTTTTAAAAAGATAAAATACTGAAATATTAATTACTAAAGCATACTTTTAAGGCTATATATGTTTGGGTCTATTAATTAATGCATTCATTTTTTCCTCATTGAAAAGTTGTACTATAAAAGATAGTTATGGCTATATTCATAAACTCTGCTAATCTGCTACAAAATACTGATGCTATGACAGAAGTTCAAAATTATCCACCGCCAAGTTTTTTCTAAAATAAAGTTACTGTGAATGAATGTTATAATCAATATATGTGAATAAAACTCTACTAGAAGCAATAGTAACATATAGAAACAACTTTGTATGCAAAGTATAAAAGATATATTTTTATTAAGGAAAAAATATAGTTTTGTCTTAAAGTAAAAATGACTGGTTCTTCCAAAATAAGAAAGAAGAAAATTTGGGATAAAATTTAAGTAGATATAAAAAGTTGTAAAGGGGAATGTTATGTGTGGTGTTCAAAGCTGGTGAAAGATTAATGGGTTTATTTATAATTTTTTAAAAAATAACTTTAATTTCAAATGTTATACCAATATAAAACTGGACTTTAGTTTTCTCTCTATTAAATGACAAAATTTTCTTGGATTGTTGATCTACTCTTTGTTAAAGTTCATGTATAGTTGATTTACAATATTATATTAGTTTCAGGTGTATAGCATAGTGATTCAGTATTTTTGCAGATAATACTCCATTATAAGTTGTTATAAGATCAAGGCTATAGTTCCCTGTGCTGTACAGTACATCCTTGTTACTCATCTATTTTATATATCTGTTAATCCCATACCCCTAATTTGTCCCTCCCTCCTTCCCCCTCCTCTTTGGTAACTGCAAGTTTGTTTTCTATATCTGTGAGTCTGTTTCTGTTTTGCATATACATTCATTTGTATTATTTTTTATATTCCACATTTCTTAATGAGAAATTATAAAAATTTTTCTTTGACTTCTAAGTGATTTGCCTAACAGGCAGAAATACTGTGTCTTAGAGTAACCCCCTGTGCTTTTATGTTGATTTTATCATGTCCTTGATTATTTAAGAAACCAAGGCCTTCTCAGTTTTAAAAGTTCTAGAGTTCTTTACAAACTCCCACAATTTCCATGCTTTGCTCTGGGAAATAAGCAGGACTGTGGACAATCTTACCAGAACCACTAACATGATTACCGAAGAACTACATCAACTCCAACAAGTGGTCCTCTAAAACTGTCTGGCGTTGGACATGATTCTGTCTTCCCAAAGGGACACTTATACAGTAGTCAATGGTCAGAAGTGGATGCTATTCATATGTTCCCCAAAACATCACTGATGTCTATGCCATCACCAAAAGTATTCAAAACACAAACTGGAAAATCCATCAGATCACCACTGTGATTCTCACTCTACCATCTGAGGACACTTTGGGTCCAATGTGCTGGAATCCTTTTGATTGACTCCTTTTCAACCTCAGATTTTGGTTTTACACTCTTATTTAGCCTTTAATAATCATTCTTTTCCTTGTATTCCCAGGCATGCCTCTCACTAGTGCTTATCTCTAAAACCCTCCAACAGCTGTCACTTGACCACATGGTCAACATATAATCTAGCTAATATTTCAAAGCCAACAAGCATGTGAAGGCCAGCCCACCTTGAAAAATATTTTGACCAACCTTAACCTCACAGTGACTCTTATTCTATCCACAATAATGGCTAAGGACAGACTTTGCCTCTCTTAAACAAAAGCAGAGACTGACCAAGTGCTCACAGTTATCCATAAAATACCCACTGACTTGGCTTGACTAAACTTTAGCCAGGCTTCTCTCCCCTGAACTTTGGCTTTCCCCCAAGCTTGAGCAAGCACTAAGATTCAGATATTCCTGGCTCCCTTAACAGCTCATTCTGAGAATCAGCTCACTACAGAAAGAAATACTTCCGTTAAACTGCCCCATCATGCTGTCTGCTCATCCCCACCACACACACACACAAAGTTCCTGCTAGCCCTGCTTACCCTTCCCTGTAAAAGAAACATCTTCTGTTCAGTTTTGAGACACGTGAAGAACTTATGGTCAAAGCATTCTCCCTATCTCTATACAGTAAATCCCCTACATACGAACCTTCAATTTGTGAACTTTCGAAGATGCGAACGTGTGTTTGCATGTCCAATCACTTAAGTTAGTTCGTGTGTCTGGCGTACATTGTCACGTGCATGCATCCTCTACAAGTGGTTGTGCTTTTATGTACTTTATTGTACGGTACTGTATAGGGTACAGTAGTACAGTATCTTTATTTCAAGCCCAGGATGTCTGGAAGCAAGCATAAAAGCGGCAGTGATGTAGCTGGTACTGCTAAGACGTAGCAGTGGTGATGTAGCTGGTATCCCCTATTGCTGATGATCCTTCAGCTCTACTATCTCCCACCTCCTCTCCCTCCTCCAGTCAGTAACTCTTCTTGCCTGTTCATTTGATGTCAGCCCCTGTATGCCAACCGTTGTACTGCACTACTGTACATTTTAAGGTACTGTACAGTAAGATTAAAAATGTTTTCTTTATTTTTTGTGTTTGTTTGTTTTTTATGTATTATTTGTGTGAAAAATACTATAAACCTATTACAGTACAGTACTGTATATCCGATTATGTTAGTTGGGTACCTAGGCTAACTTTGTTGGACTTAATGAACAAACTGGACTTATGAACGCACTCTCGGGATGGAACTCGTTCATATGTAGGGGACTTACTGTAGTCTTTTCAAATTAAGTTTCTTTTTACATAAGTCTGGATTTGTTTTTATTTAATTGTAAAAATGAACAGGAGTTATTTCGTGTAATTTTTATTTCCCACTTAACAGATATTAATTAAACCCCTGCTGTGTTTCAGGCACTGTTGTGGATGCAAGGCTCACATCGGTAACCAAAGATACATAGGCCCCTGCCCTCACAGGGCTTACGTTCTAGTCAGAGAAGATGGAAAGTAAACATTAACAACAAAATAGTGAATTATATAGTATAGAGAGAAACTTATGGGTTATGAGAAATGGGGAGTTTTTCCTCCCCAGAAGTTAGTGAGGGAAGGCTTTATTAATCTAGGGCATTTAAGCAAAGATTTAAAGAAGTGAGGGACTGACCTTGTGGATATGTTGGGGAATAAATTCTAGGCAGAGGAAACAGCCAGGGCAAAAGCCCCAAATTGGTATTATCTATGCCCTTCTGATTAAAACAAGGAGGCTGGTGCAAGTGGGACCAGGTGAGTGAGGAGAAGACTAGAAAGAGATGAGCTGCTGGTGAGAGAGAACGAGGAACGAAAAGGAGGAAAGTAATATTAAATTTATTTTTCCATTTATGTGATGATTTGGTTCGCAGTACACAAACCGCACTGGGCTGTGGTAGTAAAGAGGAGAGGCATTTGTCAGTCTGAAGGCAAGGAGGTGGGGAAGGGGAGCTTTTAAGTAAAGACACCTGAGTTGAGTCCTAAAACACCTGAAGTAGATAACCAAGTGAAAGGGTGTGAAAGTGTTTTCCAGGCAAAGGGGGAGAATCTGCAAAGGCACTGAGATCCAAGAGCTGGTTTTTCTGGAGTACATGTGTTGAATGTGACTGAAATCTAAGGTATGATGGGGGAATTGGGAAGAAACGTGGTCTTGGAGGTATAAAGAAGTAAGAACTTGAAGGGACACCTGGGCATATGTTAATTTTATGTCTGGGTTACTCTGCTTTGAAAACGCATTATTAATGTTTTCTACTTGTAAATATATACTCAATGCAAACCAACTTGGAAATGCAAAAATAAGTATAAAAAATGAAATTAGAGAGCACCAATGAGGCCATCAATAGAAACATATACTGTTAATATTGGAGTGCTTATTGTTCTACGTTAAATTTTTTTTAACATCTTTATTGAGGTATAATTGCTTTACAATGGTGTGTTAGTTTCTGCTTTATAACAAAGTGAATCAGTTATACATATACATATGTTCCCATATCTCTTCCCTCTTGCGTCTCCTTCCCTCCCACCCTCCTTATCCCACCCCTCCAGGCAGTCACAAAGCACCTAGCTGATCTCCCTGTGCTATGCGGCTGCTTCCCACTAGCTACCTTATGTTTGGTAGTGTATATATGTCCATGCCTCTCTCTTGCTTTGTCACAGCTCACCCTTCCCCCTCCCCATATCCTCAAGTCCGTTCTCCAGTAGGTCTGTGTCTTTATTCCTGTCTTACCCCTAGGTTCTTCATGACATATTTTTTCTTAAATTCCATATATATGTGTTAGCATACGGTATTTGTCTTTCTCTTTCTGACTTACTTCACTCTGTATGACAGACTCTAGGTCTATCCACCTCATTACAAATAGCTCAATTTTGTTTCTTTTTATGGCTGAGTAATATTCCATTGTATATATGTGCCACATCTTCTTTATCCATTCATCTGATGATGGGCACTTAGGTTGTTTCCATCTCTGGGCTATTGTAAATAGAGCTGCAATGATAATATATATATCATTATATATTATATATGTTATATAATGCTAAAATATATATAATACACATATTTGGATGGGCATATATACATAAGTGAATTTTTTTTAATTTATAGAAATTGAATCAAATTACATGCTATATTGTAGCCCTCCTTTTCAACACAATATATTGGGAGAATTTTTCCGTCTCAACAAACACATATCTGCCATTATTTCTAAGAATTGGTATAGTGTTCAAATTCTTGCATATCCTATACTCCATGTGAGTTCCATGAAGACAGAGACCATGTGTATCTTGTTCCTTGTCATGTCCCTAGGATCTAGCAGAGTGTCTGGGGAAAAAAACCTTAATAATGTGCTTAGTTAATTAATTGTAGACTTTCAGATTGTTTTTAATCCTTGCTATTACAAACAGTGCTGCTGTGGGGAGCCATGTGTATAAATGTTTACAAACTTTTTGGCAATATTTTTAGATTAAATGCCTAACAGTCAGAAGGCTAAGTAAAAATGTATATTCTATATTTTTATTGAAGTATAGCTGATTTACAATATTATATTAGTTTCACTTGTACAACATAGTGAGTCAATATTCTTATAGATTATACTCCACTCCATTTAAAGTTATTATGAAGTATTGGCTATATTTCCTGTGCTTTACAATATATTCATGTAGGTTATTTATTTTATACATAGCAGTTTGTACCTCAGTTCCCTATTCCTATGTGGCCCCTTCCCCCTACCCTCTCCCTGCTGGTAGCCACTAGTTTTCTGTATCTGTGAGTTTGTTCCTTCTTTGTTATATTCACTAGTTTGTTTTAAAATTTACATTCCACCTATAAGTGATAGCATACATTATCTTTCTCTGTCTGATTTATTTCCCTAAGCATAATACCCTCCAAATCCATCTATGTTGTTGTAAATGGCAAAATTCCATTCTTTTTAGGCTACTATTCCATTGTGTGTATGTGTGTGTGTATATATATATATACATATACCATATCTTCTGTATTTATTCATCTGTTGATGGACACTTGGGTTGCTTCCATATCTTGGCTATTGTAAATAATGCTGCTATAAACATTGGAGTTCACGTATCTTTTCAAATTAATTTCCATTTTCTTCAGATATATACCTAGGAGTGGAATTGCTAGGTCATATGGTAGTTCTATTTTTAGTTTTTTGAGAAACTTCCATGATATTTTCCATAGTGACTGCACAAATTTACATTCCCACCAACCATGAACAAGGGCTTCCTTTTGTCCACATCTGCCAACATTTGTTATTTATAGACTTTTTGGTGATAGCCATTCTGACAGGTGTGAGGTGTTATCTCCTTGTGGTTTTGATTTGCATTTCCCTGATGATTAGCAATGCTGAGCATTTTTTCATGTTCCTATCAGCCATCTGTATGTGTTCTTTGGGAAAATGTCTATTCAGATCTGCCCATTTTTTAATCTTTTTTAAAATATTGAGTTGTATGAACTGTTTATATATTTTGGATATTAACCCCTTATAGTCATATCATTTGCAAATATTTACTCCCATTCAGTAGGTTGTCTTCATTTTGTCAATGGTTTCTTTTGCTGTGCAAAAGCTTTTACGTTTAATTAGGTCCTTTTTTTTTTTTTTTTTTGCTTTTGTTTCCTTTGCCTTAGGAGACAGATGAAAACAAATATTGCTATGAATTTTGTCAAAGAATGTTCTGCCTATGTTTTCTTCTAGGAATTTTATAGTTTTCCATCTTTCATTTAGGGCTTTAATTCATTTTGAGTTCATTAATTAGTTCTAATAGTTTTTTGGTGGCGGCTTTAGAGTTTTCTGTATACAGTATCATGTCAACTACAAATAGTGACAATTTTACTTCTTCCTTCCAATTTGGATGCCTTTTATTTCTTTTTCTTTTTTAAAAAATAAATGTATTTATTTATTTATTTATTTCTGGCTGTGTTGGGTCTTCATTGCTGCACACGGGCTTTCTCTAGTTGCGGCGAGCAGGGGCTACTCCTAGTTGTGGTGCGCAGGCTTCTCATTGCAGTGGCTTCTCTTGTTGTGGAGCATGGGCTCTAGGCCCACAGGCTTGCTTCAGTATTTGTGGCTCGCAGGCTCTAGAGCACAGGCTCAATAGCTGTGGCACACAGGCTTAGTTTCTCTGCGGCATGTGGGATCGTCCCAGACCAGAGCATGAACCCGTGTTCCTTGCATTCAGAGGTGGATTCTTAACCACTGCGCCATCAGGGAAGCCCTATTTCGTTTTCTTGAATGATTCCTGTGGCTAGGACTTCCAATACTATGTTAAATAGAAATGGCAAGAGTGGGCATCCTTGTCTTGTTCCTGTTTTTAGAGGAAAAGCTTTCAGCTTTTTGCCATTGAGTATGATGTTAGCTGTGTTCGTCATAAATCACCTTTATTATGTTCAGATATGTTCCCTCTATAGCAAGTTTGATGAGAGTTTTTGTAATGAATGAATGTTGAATTTTGCCAAATGCTTTTTCAACATCTATTGAGATGATCATGTGATTTTTGTCCTTCTCTTTACTAATGTGGTGTACCACATTGATTGATTTGTGGATATTGAACCATCTTTGTACCCCTGGAATAAATCCAACTTGATAATGGTGCATGATGCTTTCAATGTGTTGTTGAATTTGGTTTTCTAATATTTTGTTTAGAATTTTACATCTATATTCAACAGATATATTGGCCTATAATTTTCTTTTTTGGTGGTGCCTTTGTCTGGTTTTGGTATGAGGATAATGGTGGCCTTGTAGAATGAATTTGGAAGTATTCCATCTTCTTCAGTTTTTTGGAATAGTTTGAGAAGGTTAGGTATAAACTCTTCTTTATATGTTTGGCAGAATTCTGCTGTGAAGCTGTGTGGTCCTCAACTTTTATTGCTAAGAGATATTTTTATTATAAATTCAATTTCACTACTAGTGATTGGTCTGTTCAGATTTTACATTTCTTCCTGATTCAGTTTTGGAAGGTTGTGTGTTCCTAGTAATTTGTCCATTTCTTCTAGGTCATCCAATTTATTGGCATATAACTGTTTGTAGTATCCTCTTATGATTTTTTGTATTGCTGTGATATTGGTAGTAATTTCTCCTTTGCATTTCTTATTTTGTTTGAGTTCTCACTTTCTCTCTCTCTGATCTTTATTATTTACTTCATTCTGAGGACTTTGGACCTTCTTCTTCTTTTTCCAATTCATTTATATGGTAGATCAGGTTGTTTATGTCAGATTTTTTTTTCTTGAGATAGGCCTGTATCACTATACACTTCCTTCTAGAACTGCTTTTGCTGCATCCAAAAGATTTTGGAAAGTTGTGTTTTTATTTTCATTAGTCACAAGGTATTTTCTGATTTCCTCTTTGCTTTCTTCATTAACTCATTCATTTTTAGTAGCATGTTGTTTAGTCTCCATGTATTTGTGTTTTTCCCATACTTCTTCCTGTAATTGATTTCTAGTTTTGTACCACTGTGGTCAGAAAAAGTGCTTGATATAATTTCTGTCTTCTTAAATTTGTTGAGACCTGTTTTGTGGCCTAGCATGTGATCTATCCTGGAGAATGTCCTATGCGCACTTGAAAAGAATGCATACTCTGCTATTTTGAAATAGAATGTGCTGTAGGTATCTATTAAGTCCAACAGCTCTAATGTGTCATTTAAGACTACAGCTTTCTTACTGCTTTTCTGTCAGGATGATCTGTCCATTGATGTAAGTGGGGTGTTGAAGTCCCCTATAATTATTGTATTATTGCCCATTTCTCCCTTTATGTCTGTTAATATTTGCTTTATGTATTTAGGTGCTCCTGCATTGGATGTGTATATGTTAATGAATGTTATATCACTTCTTGTATTCTTTATCATTGTATAATGCCCTTCTTTGTTTTTTGGTATAGACTTTGTTTTAAAGTGAACTTTGTCTGATATGAGTATTGCTACCCCAACTTTCTTGTCATTTCTGTTTGCATGAAATGTCTTTTTCCATCCCCTAACTTTCAGTCCGTGTGTGTCTTTAGCTCTAAAATGAGTCTCTTATAAGCAGCATATAGATGGGTACTATTTTTTAATCCAATCAGCCACATTATATATTTTGATTAGAACCTTTAGTCTATTGATATTTAAAGTGATTACTGATAGGTATGTACTTATTGCCATTTTATTACTTGTTTTCTGGTTGTTTTGCAATTCTCTGTTATTTTCTTCTTGTCATTTCTTCCCTTGTAGTTTGATGATTTTCTTTAGTGGTATGCTTGTGTTCTGTTCTCTCTAGTTTTTGTTTATCTATTGTAGGATTTGATTTGTGGTTACCATGGTGTTCATATATGTTGAACTATAACTGTATCTTGTAGTTTTAAACTGGTAGTCATTTAAGTTCAAACACATTCTAAAAGAGCTGCATTTTTTACTCCCCTCTACCACATTTTGTGTTTCTGAATGTCCTATTTTACATCTTCATGTTTACCCCTTCAATGTTTATTGTAGTTAAAGTATATTTTATAATGTTTTGTCTTCTAATCTTCATACTAGCTTATTTAAGTGGTTGATCGCAGCTTTACATTTACTAGTGGGATTCTTCCCTTCTCTATAGATTTTTACTTCCTTTACACTTAGAGAAGACCCTCTAACATTTCTTTCAGGGTTGGTTTAGTATTGATGAACTCTTAGTTTTTGCTTGTCTGAGAAGTTCTTCATCTCTCCTTCAATTCTGAATGATAATCTTGGTGGGTAGAGTATAATAGGTTGTAGGTTTTTCCCTTTCAGCACTTTATATATATCTTGCCACTCTCTTCTAGCCTGCAAAGTTTCTATACAAAAGTCAGCTGATAGCCTTATGTGGGTTCCCTTTTATGCAACTCTTTGTTTTGCTCTTGCTGCCTTTAGAATTTCTCTTTCTCTTTAACTTTTGCCATTTTAATTATGGTATCTCTTGCTATGGGTCTCTTAGGGTCATCATATTTAGGACTGTCTGTGCTTCCTATATCTGGATATCTGTTTCCTTCTTCTTTCAGATTTGGCAAGTTTTTGGCATAATTTCATCATATACATTTTGACCCCTTTCTCTTCTCCTTCATGGACCCCAATAAAGTGAATGTTGGTATGCTTGATGTTGTCCCAGAAGTCCATTAAACTGATCTCATTTTTTAATTTATTTTTCTTTTTGCTCTTCTTATTGAGTGATTTCCATAATTTTATCTTCCAGATTACTTATGCATTCTTGTGTATCACCTCGTCTGCTGTTAATTCCTTCTAGTGTGTTTTTCATTTCAGTTATTGTATTCTTTACCTCTGATTGGTTCTTTTTATATTTTCTAGTTGCTTATTAAAATTATGACTGTGTTCATCTATTCTTTTCCCTAGTTCAGTTAGCATTCTTACTACTAATGCTTTGAATTCTTTATCTGGTAAATTATTTATCTCTGTTTCTTTAGTTGTTTTTCAGGTTTTTTTCCTGTTCATTCATTTGAAACAAATTCCTCTGTTGTCTAATTTTGCTTAACTTTCTCTGTCTCTATGAAATTAGGTGAAATACCTAACCTGGTCTTGCAGGGGTGTCTTTATGTGGGAGCATCCCTATACAGCCTGGGTGTGCCCAGTAGCTTTGTGAGAGAGCTGGATTTGAAGTCTTCCCCCAGGGTGTACTAGAAGCTCTCACCTTGGTGAGAGGAGGGGCTGGAGATGGAGGGGCCAGGTGTGAGCCAGGACTTCTCCTGTGCTTAGTAGCCAACACTGCCCTATTGGGGATTAGGTTAGGTCTCCAACTGCTGGTGCAGAAGCTCTGAGTTTCAGGTCTGAGCTGATTCCATCTAAGTGTGTGCTCTCTCCCTTCCCAGAACTGGAAAGCTTGCCCCAGGGGAGAGAAGTGCTGGAGCAAGAGGGGGTGCCCATTGTGGGCCAGGGTACACACTGGGGCAGTCCCCGCACACCAGTCGGAGTTCCAGATGCTCCCACTGTGCTGCCTCCATAAGCACTGGTAATGGCTACTCTCAACCTGTTCCATGTAGGCCAGGTCTGTGCTGGTTCCATCCCCAGCACGTGTACATTCTCCTCAGCCATGGAAGCTTTTGCTCTAGTTGGGGGTGTATGTGCTACAGAATAAGAGGGGCTGGAGCAGGTGCTCAGAGTGGGTTGGGGCACATCCTGTGGTGGTTGTGGGAAACCAGCCAGCATCCTGTGCAGTTTCAACCTGCTTCTTCTGCCTTGTTTTGTGAGTAAGCAAGCCTGTGGGTGCTCTTCACAAATGGAGTCTAGGTTTCTTATAGCCCTCCTGTTAGTCCCACTGGTTTTCAAACCAGCTAAGGGGACTCATCTTCCCAGTTTCTGACCCCAAGGTTGGAGTTTCCAAGATGTGGTTTGAACTGCTCACTCCCCAGGAGGATCTCTGAGCCCATGTAATCCCCTCCCTCCTCTGTGTCCCCTCCTAGAGGTGCAGGTCCTGACCTGATCGCTTCTCCTCCCTTCCTACCCAACTCTGTGTAGACCTTCCTTTACAGCCTTGGTTGTATAAGCATCTTTCTGCCAGACTCCAGTTTGTTTTCAGTGAGAATTGCTCCACATGTGCATGTATGTTTTATGTGTTTATGGTGGGAAGTGAGCTCAGCACCCTCCTACTCCACCATCTTGATTTCCTCAAATGTATGTTCTTTTTGAGAGTTTTTATATGAATTGCCAAACTACTTTTCAGAAAAGTTTTTATTGCCAATTCCTAGTCTCCCCAAAAATAGATAAGAATGCCATTTTCCTTACATATTTGCCAACCCAATATAGGAACAGTAATATTCAATTTGCAAATATGATATGTGAAAAGTTAATCTCACTTTAAAATATGTATATATGTGGTTACTAGTGAAATAGAAAATCTTTTTATATTTTATTGACGTTTATCACTCGTGTTCTTTTTTTGTGAATTTCTTGATCACATCCTTTGCTGTTTCTCATTTTGTGTTTGTCTTTTCCTTTTTTATGATAGCCTTTTATTTATATTAAAAATATTGGCATTTTTTCTAGGCAGCAAATATCGGAATTGCTTCTACAACATTAATTTTACCCTTTCCCAATTGTATAGCATTCACATGGTTTCAAATGGATTAACCCCATACCCAGCTCTGGTAGTAGACTCAGATTGGTCTAAACTATAGAGACTAATTTCATCTTCTTTTCTTAGTGATTAGTTCAGGCACTGGAACCATATTTAGGCCTAAGCCAATCAGTGATTGGTTCAGACGTGGCAAGTAGCACTCCCGTGGAGTAACACTAAACTAAGGAAATTGGGGTAATTACATCCTACAGTCCACAGGGATAGGCATTAGCCTAGGCTTAAGTGAATCAGGTGATGGAAATACTCCCTGGACTGAGTGATTGGGTTTAAGAGTGATGTAATCGGAAATAAGCTTGAGACATTTTTGATGGTTATGGGAAGTAGAACATTTTTTCCCTCTTGCAATGAAAAAGGGCTAATATAGCCCTAGTTGCCAGTCACAAACATCTTATGATTTTGAAGGAAGCCAAACTGAGGATGAAGCCAACACTAGAAAGTATATGGAATCAAGGGAAAAACAGACAATTAGACCCAGAGCTTTGATATAACCATGTTGGAAATCTAATCAAACAGAGAAAATAGAATTTTCTAAAAATATTTTAAGGCAGTTTAAGTTGTGCTTTCTGTCACTCATAACTAAAATCACCTGCATATTGTAGTCTTATAATTTTTGTAATTTTCTCAGTTTTTCATTTGTCACTTATCCTTGTTCATGATAATTTTCATAATGATATTTTTCATAATGTTTTACCATGTATTCAAATCTATTATTCTTGGTGTGTTTTTTAAACTGTGACATTTGTCCCAGTTGTCATCCAAAGTCAGTGATAACTCTCAAGACCCAGGCAAAATTTCAAGGTGTCATTTCTTTACTACCATTCTACACATACCAAAACATGTAATATTTTATTTCTCAGGATTTGTGTTACTCCTTAGCCAAAAGAGCTCATATGATCTCCATAAATCCTTACTTTTCTAATTCTGTGACTTTTATTTTATTGAGACCATTAAAGAATTCTGGCTGTGGACTTTTTTTGAGACATTGCTGGGGCCTTAAGCAAGACAGAATACTATTTCTAAATAGTTCTTAGTTTTCCCAATTCAAACTCTGTATATAATTGTTGGTGTTATTTTAAGAACATCTTTTACAATTTAACAGCATATCTTAAACATCAGTATAAGTGATGAGCTATTGAATTTTAATTTTTTAGAATAAATAACTTTTTATGCATGAGTAGGCTTTAAAAAATAAAAACACGGATACACAAGAAGTAAAATAGTCTATCAACAAAATTATGTGAGAGATGTGTTCATTTCTATTTTAACGTCTTTATTGGAGTATAATTGCTTTACAATGGTGTGTTAGTTTCTGCTTTATAACAAAGTGAATCAGTTATGCATATACATATACATATGTTCCCATATTTCTTCCCATCTTTTCATATGCTTTTTTTTCCATCTGTTTATCTTCTTCAGCAAAGTATCTGTTAAGATCTTTGGTCCTTTTTTTTTTTTAAGGTTTTTTGATGTGGACGATTTTGAAAGTTTTTTTTGAATTTGTTACAATATTGGTTCTGTTTTATGTTTTTTGGTGTGTTTTGGCCCTAAGGCATATGGGATCTTAGCTCCCCGACCATGGATCGACCCGCACCCCCTGCATTGGAAGGTGAAGTCTTAACCACGGGACCACCAGGGAAGTCCCTGGTCCATTTTGTGTGTGTGTGTGTGTGTGTGTGTGTGTGTGTGTGTGTCTATGTGTGTGTGTGGTACGTGGGCCTCTCATTGCTGTGGCCTCTCCCGTTGCAGAGCACAGGCTCCGGACATGCAGGCTCAGTGGCCATGGCTTACAGGCCCAGTCGCTCCGTGGCATGTGGGATCTTCCCGGACCGGGGCACGAACCCGTGTCCCCTGCATTGGCAGGCGGACTCTCAACCACTGCGCCACCAGGGAAGCCCCCTGGTCCATTTTTTAATCAGATTGTTTTCTTATTGTTGTGTTTTAAGGGTTCTTTGTATATTTTAGATAACAGTCCTTTATCAGATGTGTCTTTTGCAAATATTTTCTCCCAGTCTGTGGCTTGTCTTCTCACGGTCTTCACATTGTATTTCATATAACAGAAGTTTTTCATTTTAATGAAGCCCAGGTTATCAATTACTTCTTTCATGGATCATGCCTTTTGTGTTGTATCTAAAAAGTCACCACCATATACAAAGTCATCTAGGTTTTCTCCAATGTTATCTTCTAGGAGTTTCATAGTTTGCATTTTACATTTAGGTATATGAATATATATATATATATATACACACACATATATATTCTGTTTCTCTGGAGAACCCGAATTAATATAGTCCATGTTACCTGATACATCATCTGGATTTCAACAAAAAATTACAAAGCATCCTAAAAGGGAAGACAAAAACACAGTCTAAAGAGACTAATCAAACATCAGAATAAGACTTAGATATGATATAGATTTTGGAATTATCAGACAGGAAATTTAAAATAACTTTAATCCATATGTTAAGGGCTCTAATGGAAAAAGTGGACAATGTGCAAGAACAGATGAGTAATGTGAGCAGAAAGATGGAAATGCTAAGAAGGTATTAAAAGGAAATAATAGAAATCAAGTATACTGTAACAGAAACGAATAATACATTTGATGGGCCCATAAATAACCTGGACAGAGCCGAGGAAAGAATCAGCAAGCTTAAAGATGTGTCAATAATAGAAGCTTTCTAAACTGAAATGTAAAGAGAAAAAAAGAAGCAAAGGAACAGAACAGAATATCCAAGAACTGTGGGATAATTTCAAAAGGTATAACATACACATAATTAGAATACCAGAAGTAAAATAAAGAGAGAATGGAGCAGAAGAAATACTAAACCACAATCCAGGAAGCTCAGAAAACACCAAGCTGGATAAATCCCAAAATTATATATATATATAGTATTATATATTATATGCTTTTATATATAAAAGCATACAATATTAAAACTCCAGAAAACCAAAGATAAAGTGAAAACTTGAAAGAAGGTAAATGAAAAAGCCTTACCTATAGAGGAACAAGAATAAGAATCCTACAGGGGACTTCTCATAAAAAACCCCACACAAACAAGAAAAGAGTAGAGTGAAATACTTAAACTGTTGATAAACTGTTGAAAGAAAATGGACACCAACCTAGTGTTCTATATCCAGCAAAATTATTCTTTAAAAGTGAAGAAATATAGACTGATTCATAGAAAACAAGGAGTTTATCTCCAGCAGCTTTGCCCTGCTAGTAATGTTAAAAGTTCTTCAAGGAGAAGAAAGATGATCTAGGTCATAAATTTAGATCTACATAAAGAAAGAAAGCATCAGAGAAGGAATACATGAAGAGAAAAAAATATTTTACTTATTCTTAATTGATCTATTATATAACTGTTCAAAGTAATAATACTAACAATGTATTAGGTGATTATAGCATGTAGATACATGAAATGAATGACAGAAATGTTATAAGGGACAGGAAGGAGGATTTGGGTACATCTGTTATATTACCTTCATTATCTATGAACTGATATAGTGCTATTTGAAAGTTGACTTGTATCAGTTGTAAATTTATATTGCAAACCTTGGGCAACCAGTAAAAGATTCAGAAAATGTACTACACTTCAGTGGATGAAGAAAACTTGAAATGAACTCAGGGCAAAATATCTAAACCACTAAAACACAGAAGCCTTAAAAAAATGCAGTTAACATTTAACCAAAGGCAAGAGGAAAACAATTTATGGGAAGGGAAAGAGCTTTGTAAAATGACGTTAGGATCTCTAGTCTGATACAAAGATAAATTTAAAAAATAGACCTATTTGCAACATTCATTCATGAAAAAAATTTCTGCAGCATTTAAGCCTTCTACATTAAAAACATCTACAGCACAGTGACCACAGATGGCATAGCTGAGGATGAGACATACTTGGTAATGGCAAAACCATTGTGTTAGCTTATGAAAGTAATTGAAGAGAGTAGAAAATTTGGAAAAAACACGTAAGAATGCATTAAAAATGGTTGTTCAGAAATGCTACCTCCTGAGAAATGGACAAATTCTTAGAAAAGTACAACCTTCCAAGACTGTACCAGAAAGAAATAGAAAATATGAACAGACCAATCACAAGCACTGAAATTGAATTAAAAATTTAAAATGAATTAAAAATGTGATTAAAAATCTTCCAACAAACAAAAGCCCAGGACCAAATGCCTTCACAGGTGAATTCTATCAAACATTTAGAGAAGAGCTAACACCTATGCTTCTCAAACTCTTCCAAAATATAGCAGAGGGAAGAGCACTCCCAAACAAATTCTCCGAGGCCACCATCACCATGATACCAAAAGCAAAGACGTCACAAAAGAAGAAAACTGGGCTTTCCTGGTGGCGCAGTGGTTGAGAGTCCGCCTGCCGATGCAGGGGACACGGGTTCATGCCCCGGTCTGGGAAGATCCCACATGCTGCGGAGCGGCTGGACCCGTGAGCCATGGCCACTGAGCCTGCGCGTCTGGAGCCAGTGCTCTGCAACAGGAGAGGCCACAACAGTGAGAGGCCTGCATACCGCAAAAACAAACAAACAAAGACAACTACAGGCCAATATCACTGATGAACATAGATGCAAACATCCTCACAAAATACTAGCAAGCAGAATCCAACAGCACATTAAAAAGGATCATACAACATGATCAAGTGGGGTTTTCCCCAGGAATGCAAGGATTTTTCAATATGTGCAAATCAATCAATGTGACACACAATATTAACAAATTGAAGGATAAAAGCAATATGATAATCTCAATAGATGCAGAAAAAGCTTTTGACAAAATTCAACACCCATTTATGATACAAACTCTCTAGAAGGTGGGCATAGAGGGAACCTACCTCAACATAATAAAGGCCATATATGAAAAACCCACAGCCAACATAGTTCATAATGGTGAAAAACTGAATACATTTCCTCTAAGATAAGGAACAAGATAAGGTTGCCCACTCTCACCACTATTATTCAACATAGCTTTGGAAGTTTTAGCCCCAGCAATCAGAAATGAAAAAGAAATAAAAGGAATCCAAATTGGAAATGAAGAAGTGAAACTGTCACTGTTTGCAGATGACATGATACTATACATAGAGAATCCTAAAGATGCTACGAGAAAACTACTAGAGATAATCAATGAATTTGGTAAAGTAGCAGGATACAAAATTAATGCACAGAAATCTCTGGCATTCCTATACACTAATGATGAAAAATCTGAAAGAAAAATTAAGGAAACTCCCATTTACCATTGCAACAAAAAGAATAAAATACCTAGGAATAAATCTACCTAAGCAGACAAAAGACCTGTATGCAGAAAACTATAAGACACTGATGAAAGAAATTGAAGATGATACAAACAGATGCAGAGATACACCCATATTCATGGATTGGAAGAATCAACATTGTTAAAATGACTATACTACCCTAAGCAATCTACAGATTTAATGCAATCCTTATCAAACTACCAATGGCATCTTTCACAGAACTAGAACAAAAAACTTCACAAATTGTATGGAAACACAGAAGAACTCAAATAGCCAAAACAGTCTTGAGAAAGAAAAACGGAGCTGGAGGAGTCAGGCTCCTGGACTTCAGACTATACTACAAAGTTACAGTAATCAAGACAGTATGGTACTGGCACAAAAACAGAAATATAGATCAATGAAAGAGGATAGAAAGCCCAGAGATAAACCCACGCACATATGGTCACCTTATCTTTGATAAAGGAGGCAAGAATATACAGTGGAGAAAAGACAGCCACTTCAATAAGTGGTGCTGGGAACACTGGACAGCTACATGTAAAAGAATGAAGTTAGAACACTCCCTAACACCATACGCAAAAATAAACTCAAAATGGATTAAAAACCTAAATGTAAGGCCAGACACTATAAAAGTCTTAGAGGAAAAGATAAGCAGAACGCTCTATGACATAAATCACACCAAGATCCTTTTGACGCACCTCCTAGAGAAAGGGAAATAAAAACAAAAATAAACAAATGGTACCTAATGAAAACTTAAAAGCTTTTGCACAGCAAAGGAAACAATAAAAAAGACAACCCACAGAATGAGAAAAAATATTTGCAAATGAAGCAACTGACAAAGGATTAATCTCCAAAATTTACAAGCAGCTCATGCAGCTCAATATCAAAAAACAAACCACCCAATCCAAAAATGGGCAGAAGACCTCAATAGACATTTCTCCCAAGAAGATATACAGATTGTCAACAAACACATGAAAGAATGCTCAACATCATTAATTATTAGAGAAATGAAAATCAAAACTACAATGAGGTATCACCTCACACCAGTCAGAATGGCCATCTTCAAAAAATCTACAAACAATGAATGCTGGAGAGGGTGTGGAGAAAACAGAACCCTCTTGCACTGTTGGTGGGAATATAAATTGATACAGCCACTATGAGAAACAGTATGGAGGTTCCTTAAAAAAACTAAAACTACCATATCACCCAGCCATCCCACTACAGGGCATATACCCTGAGAAAACCATAATTCAAAAAGAGTCACGTACCAAAATGTTCATTGCAGCTCTATTTTACAATAGCAAGGACATGGAAGCAACCTACGTGTCCATCGACAGATGAATGGATAAAGAAGATGTGGCACATATATACAATGGAATATTACTCAGCCATAAAAAGGAAACAAAAATATGTTATTTGTAGTGAGGTGGATGAACCTAGAGTCTGTCATACAGAGTGAAGTAAGTCGGAAAGAGAAAAACAAATACTCTATGCTAACACATATATGTGGAATCTAAAAAAAAATAAAGGTCATGAAGAACCCAGGGGCAAGATGGGAATAAAGACACAGACCTACTACAGAATGGACTTGAGGGTATGGGGAGGGGGAAGGGTAAGCTGTGACAAAGTGAAAGAGTGGCATGGACATATATACACTACCAAACATAAAATAGATAGCTAGTGGGAAGCAGCTGCATAGCACAGGGAGATCAGCTCAGTGCTTTGTGACCACCTAGAGGGGTGGGATAGGGAGGGTGGGAGGGAGGGAGACGCAAGAGGGAAGAGATATGGGGACCTATGTATACGTATAACTGATTCACTTTGTTATAAAGCAGAAACTAACACACCATTGTGAAGCAATTATACTGCAATAAAGATGTTTAGAAAATAAAATAAAATGAAAAAAAAAAAAAGAAAAGAAAACTGCCATATGACCCAGCAGTCCCAGTACTGGGCATATACCCTGAGAAAACCATAATTCAAAAAGAGTCATGTACCACAATGTTCATTTCAGCTCTGTTTACAATAGCCAGGATATGAAAGCAACCTAAGTGTCCATCGACAGATGAATGGATAAAGAAGATGTGGCACATATATACAATGGAATATTACTCAGCCATAAAAAAGAAATGAAATTGAGTTATTTGTAGTGAGGTGGATGGACCTAGAGTCTATCATATAGAGTGAAGTAAGTCAGAAAGCGAAAAGTAAATACCGTATGCTAACACATATATATGGAATTAAAAAAAATGGTTCTGAAGAACCTAGGGGCAGGACAGGAATAAAGACATAGACGTAGAGAATGGACTTGAGGACTCCAGGAGGGGGATGGGTAAGCTGGGACGAAGTGAGAGAGTGACATGGACTTACATACACTACCAAATGTAAAATAGATAGCTAGTGGGAAGCAGACACATAGCACAGGGAGATCAGCTCGGTGCTTTGTGACCACCTAGAGGGGTGGGATAGGGAGGGTGGGAGGGAGACACAAGAGGGAGGAGATATGGGGATATATGTATATTTATAGCTGATTCACTTTGTTATAAAGCAGAAACTAACACACCACTGTAAAGCAATTATACTCCAATAAAAATGTTAAAAAAAAAAGGAGGCATGTACCACAATGTTTATTGCAGCACTATTTACAATATCCAGGACACGGAAGCAACCTATTTGTCTATTGACAGATGAATGGATAAAGACGATGTGGCACATATATACAATAGAATATTACTCAGCCATAAAAAGAAACGAAATTGAGTTTTTTGTAGTGAGATGGATGGACCTAGAGTCTGTCATACAGAGTGAAGTAAGTCAGAAAGAGAAAAACAAATATCGTGTGCTAACACATGTATGGAATCTGAAAAAAAAATGGTTCTGATGAACCTAGGGGCAGGACAGGATTAAAGACGCAGACATAGAGGATCAACTTGAGGACACAGGGAAGGAGAAGTATAAGATGGGATGAAGTGAGAGAGTGGCATGGACATATATACACTCCCAAATGTAAAATCGATAGCTAGTGGGAAGCAGCCACATAGCACAGGGAGATCAGCTCCGTGCTTTGTGACCAACTAAAGGGGTGGGATAGGGAGGGAGGGAGGGAGATGCAAGAGGGAGGGGATATGGGGATATATGTATACATATAGCTGATTCACTTTGTTATACAGCAGAAACTAATACAACACTGTAAAGCAATTATACTCCAATAAAGATGTTAAAAAAAGTGCAATAGTGTTAAATGGCAATAATATATTCAGATCAGGAATAACAGCACTGGCCTATCTGTAGATGTAAGCTCTCTCTGTCCACATCATCCTGGTAGCTGCTTTAGACAATTGATTTTCTGCAAACAAGGTGTGAAAGTGCTCCCACTTCCTTTGAAAGGACAGCACACCCAGAGTGTCTTTCACTCATATTGATTTTAAATCATATTCAATGACCGGCTTTGAATCATCAGCTGGGTCTCCCTGGAGTTAAAGTGCCAAAAAGATTTAATTAGGGAGCTGCAGTCCACATAAAAGATACCATATCATTGACTTTAAATCTGAAGTGAACTTCTCTTTTCATGCTGATGAGTGAAAAACTGTGTTTTAGTTTTTCTCTAAAATGTTTTCTGTTGTCACGCAGGATTCTTGAGGTCAGAAACTCTGACTTATGTATCTCCATATTTGATTAACTAGTCCCTGAACCTTTTAAAACATTTCAAAATGAAAGGTAACACCAAATTAAATATCCCACACTCTAAAATGATGTATAAAGTGTCTGGTTCCAAACACGTATGAATATCTTCTTTGGAGGGCTTAATAGAGCAGGAAGTATCTTGCTATGTTATGCAATTAGAATGAGAAAATAGAAGGAGATTTCTGATGTCAGCAGGAAATGATTTCAGCTACAAACCTCAGAGATATTTATGGTTCTTGCCACAGTGTAATATTTTTCATATATAATGTGTACTGTATGTGAGAATTTCTGGACCTATGTGAAAATCTCGTTGGGATAAGTCCCCACAAACAGAATTGTTGGGTTGTAGGTTATATGTATATTTAACGGACTAATTAGTGCCAGATTACTCTCCAGAATGACTGTACCAGTCCATATTGCTATCAACAGTGCAATGTCCCAACATCTTAACCAGAGCTTGGCATTATCCAGCTTTCCAATTTTTGCCAGTCTAATAATAAGCGCATCATTATGTCATTTTCACATCAATTTATTAAAGTATTTTCGATGATCTGATTTACACATGAGAAAGCTGAGGCACAGCAAGATGAAGCCATTTGCCTAAAGCTAGAACTTGATTCTTGGACTTTGACAAATCAACATAATCTGATTGGGTATAAGTATACAAGAACAAACTTTTTGCCTCATTTCCCACATCTAATAGCCTATAAATGTGAGAAACACATTCTGTAATGAAGCTGTCTCATTACTAATCAATTTTTACATGAGTGCTCTTCACGTACTGGCACAGGATTTTGAGTTCAGCTCACCATAGCAATCTCTGTTGTCACCTATGCAGTCCCCTACTGTCCTAATTTCACCCATTTGCCAAGTCATTTTTATTTTTGTTTATCATGTAATTTTGCATCTAGTCCTTTCCCACCTTTATTCTTTTCTAATCAGGAATTGTGGACATAATCTCTGTTTTCCATACTCTTCTCTGTCTCAACCCTTTCATTTTGCCTTTCAAATGACAGCATCATCTCAATCCCCACCCCTCCTCAAGCTAGCCATACGGCATGTACCAACAGTCATCATTCTCCTAATACGTTTAAGATCTTCTCATTCATTCTGAGATGGAACTTGTAAATTAGTAGTTCCAAAACAACCGAGTGGAGCTTTCCATTCAGCAGAGAGGGAAAAAAACTGACTTTAAAGCCAAACATTCACATAAATTTTGGCTGTTTGATTATGGTCAAGATAACATAACTTCTGTATACCTCAACTGATGCTTCTGTAAAATGAGGGCAATTTGGGGGGATTAGATGAGTAAACATATAAAAAAGCTACCTAGCACATACACATCTGATATATCATAAATAGTAAATAAGTGGCTTATACTGTGGTCGTTATTCTCTTATTACCTTCAAGATAATATCAGCACAATAAATTTATTTTCCTGAAGAAATGCATTAATTTTAATATATATGTTAATCACAGGAGTAAAGTGTTACATTACAAAGGTCTAAAGGAATACAAATGTGTACAAAATTTTTAAAAAATCAGATCACTGATTTCTCAGTCATATTTCTCAGAGGTAACCCTAGTCTTTAAAGACATCTTTCTTTGCATATGCATACAGATTTTATATTAACAGAAGTAGAAGTATTATAAATTTTCTATGGTTTGACTTTTTCCTTATCTATTTACATCTTCATTTAATAGCATGGTAATCTATGGCATGGCTATACCCAGCGCTGGATGAGTAAATTCTAACAACTCGTTCTCTGGAAAAAAAGGCCCTCATTTGTACCATTTTCCTTTCTCTATATTGTAAATACTCCCATGGCTGAATTCAAGCAACAAATGTGACATCACTGAATGCAGTATTAGGAAGAAATGCTCATAATCAGCTCTTGCAAAGCAGTGTGACAGGACTCCAGCACACCACTGGTGGTACCATCATTTTTTTTAAGTGATGTTTTTATAAGCAAGTTCTAAACAAATACAGAGGTATCATCATAGGATGGACCAAAATGATTATGGTATGGACTAGTAAAAGAGCATTTCTATTTGGAAATTGAAGCAAGTACATGAATACAAGACTATATTTTCTCAAAAACAATTTTTATATCAATAACATGGTATAAGAAGTATAAAGCATAAACCCTTATGGTTCATAAAAGCACATTATTAATACAGTATCAACATAACTTTATGAATAACTTTAAGTGCACACATTTAGATAAAGAATTACACATGCATTAGATAAATACTGGTCAAATATAAAGTTGACTATGACAATGCTTATCAGTAGGCAATGAGATTATTATTTTAATTTTCTTCTTTAAACTTTTCTATATCTTCAAAAATTTTACAAATCTCCTATTATATTTGTAACTTACAATTCAGATTTAAAAATAAAACTCCACTTTTATGATCAGATTCTGTAGTTCTTGAATACCCTGCTTTTAAGCATGTTCTGAAAAGGCAGCATACAGTATTTGTTTTTCTCTTTCTGACTTACCTCACTCTGTATGACAGACTCTAGGTCCAAAGCAACATGGCTGAAACTGTGGCTCACTAACACAGACCCTTCTCACACTCTTTGCAGTTATGCAAGGTGTTTTAAAGAGCAAGGAGGTAGAATATGGAGGGTGGGAGGGAGATGCAAGAGGGAGGGGATATGGGGATATATGTATACATATAGCTGATTCACTTTGTTGTGCAGCAGAAACTAACACAGCATTGTGGAGCAATTATACTCCAATAAAGATGTTTAGGGCTTCCCTGGTGGCGCAGTGGTTGAGAGTCCTCCTGCCAATTCAGGGGACGCGGGTTCGTGCCCCGGTCTGGGAAGATCCCACATGCCGCGGAGCGGCTGGGCCCGTGAGCCATGGCCGCTGAGCCTGCGCGTCCGGAGCCCGTGCTCCGCGGCGGGAGAGGCCACAGCAGTGAGAGGCCCGTGTACCGCAAAAAAAAAAAGATGTTTAAAAAAAGTAAGTTATTTAGCACCAAAAAAAGTCTATATATTACTATATCTCAAATGATAAATAACACCTTTTAAGCACAGCCCATAATTAATTTTTGTTTTTTTTAAAAAAAGGTTTTTTAACAATTAGTTTTTAAAAACAGAACAATACTGGTTAAATTTAATACTTTCTCCCAAAGTCTTTGGACTAGAGCTTTTATTTCTCTAATCCTGTACTGACATGCAGGATTGAAATTTCATGTTATAAGAAGAGTACAGAATATATAGAAGAGTGAATGTATAGTGTGATTTGTAAGGATTTAGAAAATATCAGTTCATTGCATAAGAAATGTAAAATAAATGGAAACTTTTAAAAAAGTAAAAAAATAAACAAAAATAAGGCAGGTCAAATAACGTAGGGACACAATCTATGTAAATAGTCACTAAAATAGTAATATTTATTTAGCCACTTCCTGTCAAAGGTCCATTGTTTAAGTTTGCTGGCATTTAGAACTTTTTTGGCTCCTGTTTCAGCACTAACACCACTACTCCCTAAATCCCCTCCTTATATACCCATATGGTATAGTTGCAAATAAATGCAATTTAATTATATATACATGCACTAAATTATTAAGTAAAATCAGTAACATTCAGAGTCAACTAATATGCACTGAGTGATTTTCTTAAATGTGCAATTTGCCCAGCAAACAGTAAGTACTAAATCAATGTTAGTTTCCATTTCTGTTATTACCTCATTTATTTCAAACTCTAGGCATATTTATAATCAGTATTCTATTAGTAAATCAGGAACAATTCTAAGTTTTTCAGATATAAAGGGATTTATTACAGTAAATTAGTTCACTTCAAAATCACTGAGAAGCATAAGACTTGCACTTCTGAGAAGGATGAATTAGAGAGGATTTCTTTTACCCTCCTGCCTATGACAACTAAAAAAAAAAAAAAACCAGACAAAATATATTGAACATTGGTTTTGAAGACATTGGACCTTGGCTAATGAAGGACAGGGATATCCGTGAGACAGGATAAAATAAGATGAGACTTAGGAGGAACCAACTTACTGCTTAGATTGAGTTTCTGGCTGTGGTACAGGAACAAGAAACCCAGGAAGATCCTGGTGGTCACCGTGAAGTGAAGAGAGAGAGCTGGGGGTCCAGGGAAACCAAGGTGGCTGGAGTTCAGAGGGCAGAGCACCAGAGAGGAATGAGATGGGGAGAGACAGAGGGAGACAGGCAGACAGAGAGAGACAGACAGAGAGAGAGAGAGACAGAGAGAGAGAGACAAAGACAGAAACAGAGAGATAAAGAGAGACAGAGACAGATAAAGAGACAGATACAGACAGAGAGACAGAGAGAGAGGCAGACATACAGGGAGAGAGAGACAGAAAGAGATTGATTCAGGGATCTAGAGATGTTCCCCCTTAAGTATTCGGCAGGGTACTGATTAGCAATAGCATGTGAGGAAACTACCCTAGGCCAAGGAGCGAATTACCCAAGAGGATTGGGAAGAACAATCCTCAGAGCTCAAATAAGACTGGGAAGAATGTACGAAGTATTGTATAGTACACAAGGTAGCACACGCAGAGGGTTTTGCATCAGGAGTGGGAAAATACTAGCCCTAGACCAAGTACTGCTCTGGTCCCACCTAACAAACCTTAAAAGCAACACCCAAGAGTATTAAACTCTTACCTAGCAGCTTATTAACAAGTTAACGCAGTGTGTCTTTACCTTGACAATCTTTGTGATATCACTGTGTATTTAGAATCTACTGTTTGAACGTGGAGTGTGTGTATTAGTACATTCCCTCAGGGATCGCAGGATGTGCAGGAAGTGGTCTCAAGGCCTTCCAAACCATTAAGAACGTTCTGTGGAAAAGAGCAGTGGTAACTGTGGCAGCCTGTGAGGATAACTGTATAACAGGGTCTTCTCCAAATTAACTCCCTCACAGAAGAGAATGATTTTTAAAGGATAAGCACTAAAAATGTGCTATTTTAAATATTGCTAAACTTTTTGCATTTTTTAATGATAAAATGTACATAAAATAAAAATTCTCCCTTTTAACCATTTTAAGTGTACAATTCAGAGGCATTAATTTCATTCACAATGCAACTATTGCCGTTGTCCACTTCCAGAACTTTCCACCATTCCAGACAGAAGGTCTGTCCTCACTAAACAATAACTCCCCAGTCCTTCCTCTCCTGAGCCCCTGGTAACCTCTATTCTACTTTCTGTATCTATGAATTTGCCTGTTCTAGGTACCTCATACAAGGGGAATCATACATTATTAGTCTTTTTGTGTCTGGCTTATTTCACTTGGCATAATGTTTTCAAGGTGTATCCATGTCACAGCATATGTCAGAATTTCATTCCTTTTTATGGCTGAATAATATCCCATTACACACATACACCAGATTTTGTACATCCATTCATCTGTTGATGGACACGTGTTGTTTCACCTTTTAGCTATTGTAAATAATGCTGCTATGAATGCTAATGTAAAAGTATCTGAGCACCTGCTTTCATTTTTTTTTTCAGTATCTAATTAGGAGTGGAATTGCTGGACCATATGGTATATCTATGTTTAATTTTTGAGTAACCACCAAACTGTTTTCAACAAAAGCTACACCGTTTTACGTTTCCACCAGCAATGCACGAAAGCTCCAATTTCTCCATATCTTCACCAACACTTATTTTTAATTTTTCACAATAGCCATCCTAATGTGTAGTATCTCATGATTTTGACTTACATTTCTTTAATGACTAATGATGTTTAGCATCTTTTCATGTACCTAATGGCCATTCGTATATCTTCCAGGGGGAAATATATACTTAAGTCCTTTATCCATTTTTGAATTGAAGTTAGTTTTTTGTTTAGCTGTAGAATGAACTTTATACTTTTTTTAACATCTTTATTGGAGCATAATTTCTTTACAGTGGTGTGTTAGTTTCTGCTTTATAACAAAGTGAAACAGCTATACATATACATACGTTCCCATATCTCTTCCCTCTTGCCTCTCCCTCCCTCCCACCCTCACTATCCCACCCCTCTAGGTGGTCACAAAGCACTGAGCTGATCTCCCTGTGCTATGTGGCTGCTTCCCACTAGCTATCTATTTCACATTTGGTACTGTATATATGTCCATGCCACTCTCTCACTTTGTCACAGCTTACTCTTCCCCCTCCCCGTATCCTCAAGTCCATTCTCTAGTAGGTCTGTGTCTTTATTCCCGTCTTGCCCCTAGGTTCTTCATGAACTTTTTGTTTTTTTCTTAGATTCCATATATATGTGTTAGCATACGGTATTTGTTGTTATATTTCTGACTTTCTTGACTCTGTATGACAGACTCTAGGTCCATTCACCTCACTACAAATAACTCAATTTCGTTTCTTTTTATGGCTGAGTAATATTCCAGTGTGTATATGTGCCACATCTTCTACACCCATTCATCTGTTGATGGACACTTAGGTTGCATCCATGTCCTGGCTACTGTAAATAGAGCTGCAATGAACATTTTGGTACATGACTCTTTTTGAATTATGGTTTTCTCAGGGTATATGCCCAGTAGTGGGATTGCTGGGTCATATGGTAGTTCTACCTGCAGTTTTTTGAGGAACCTCCATACCATTCTCCATAGTGGCTGTATCAATTTATATTCCCATCAACAGTGCAAGAGTGTTCCCTTTTCTCCACACCCTCTCCATCATTTATTGTTTCTAGATTATTTGATGATGGCCATTCTGACCGGTGTGAGATGATATCTCATTGTAGTTTTGATTTTCATTTCTCTAATGATTAATGATGTTGAGCATTCTTTCATGTGTTTGTTGGCAATCTGTATATCTTCTTTGGAGAAATGTCTATTTAGGTCTTCTGCCCATTTTTGGATTGGGTTGTTTGTTTTTTGTTATTGAGCTGCATGAGCTGCTTGTAAATTTTGAAGATTAATCCTTTGTCAGTTGCTTCATTTGCAAATATTTTCTCCCATTCTAAGGGTTGTCTTTTGGTCTTGTTTATGGTTTCCTTTGCTTTGCAAAAGCTTTGAAGTTTCATTAGGTCCCATTTGTTTATTTTTCTTTTTATTTCCATTTCTCTAGGAGGTGGGTCAAAAAGGATCTTGCTGTGATTTATGTCATAGAGTGTTCTGCCTATGTTTTCTTCTAAGAGTTTGATAGTTTCTGGCCTTACATTTAGGTCTTTAATCCATTTTGAGCTTATTTTTGAGTATGGTTTTAGGGAGTGTTCCAATTTCATACTTTTACATGTACCTGTCCAGTTTTCCAATCACCACTTATGGAAGAGGCTGTCTGTTCTCCACTGTATATTCTTGCCTCCTTTATCAAAGATAAGGTGACCATATGTGCGTGGGTTTATCTCTGGGCTTTCTATCCTGTTCCATTGATCTATATTTCTGTTTTTGTGCCAGTACCATACCGTCTTGATTACTGTAGCTTTGTAGTATAATCCAAAGGCAGGGAGCCTGATTCCTCCAGCTCCATTTTTTGTTCTCAAGATTGCTTTGGCTATTCGGGGTCTTTTGTGTTTCCATACAAATTGTGAATTTTTTTGTTCTAGTTCTGTGAAAAATGCCAGTGGGTGTTTGATGGGGATTGCATTGAATCTGTAGATTGCTTTGGGTAATAGAGTCATTTTCACAATGTGGATTTTCCAATCCAAGAACATGGTATATCTCTCCATCTATTTGTATCATCTTTAATTTCTTTAATCAGTATCTTATAAATTTCTGCATCCAAGTCTTTTGTCTCTGTAGGTAGGTTTATTCCTAGATATTTTATTCTTTTTGTTACAGTGGTAAATGGGAGTGTTTTCTTAATTTCACCTCAGGGTTTTCATCATTAGTGTATAAGAATGCCAGAGATTTCTGTGCATTAATTTTGTATCCTGCTACTTTACCAAATTCATTGATTAGTTCTAGTAGTTTTCTGGTAGCATCTTTAGGATTCTCTAGGTATAGTATCATGTCATCTGCAAACAGTGACAGCTTTACTTCTTTTCTGATTTGTATCTCTTTTATTTCTTTTTCTTCTCTGATTATTGTGGCTAAAACTTCCAAAACTATGTAGAATAAGAGTGGTGAGAGTGGGCAACCTTGTCTTGTTCCTAATCTTAGTGGAAATGGTTTCAGTTTTTCACCATTGAGGACGATGTTGGCTGTGTCGTTGTCATATATGGCCTTTATTATGTTGAGGAAAGTTCCCTCTATGCCTACTTTCTGGAGGGTTTTTATCATAAATGGGTGTTGAATTTTGTCAAAAGCTTTCTCTGCATCTATTGAGATGATCATATGGTTTTTCTCCTTCAATTTGTTAATATGGTGTATCACGTTGATTGATTTGCATATATTGAAGAATCCTTGCATTCCTGGGATAAACTGCACTTGATCATGGTGTATGATCCTTTTAATGTGCTGTTGGTTTCTGTTTGCTAGTATTTTGTTGAGGATTTTTGCATCTATGTTCATCTGTAATATTGGCTTGTAGTTTTCTTTCTTTGTGACATCTTTGTCTGCTTTTGGTATCAGGGTGTTTGTGGCCTCGTAGAATGAGTTTCGGAGTGTTCCTCCCTCTGCTATATTTTGGAAGAGCTTGAGAAGGATAAGGGTTAGCTCTTCTCTAAATGTTTGATAGAATTCGCCTGTGAAGCCATCTGGTCCTGGGCTTTTGTTTGTTGGAAGATTTTTAATCATAGTTTCAATTTCAGTGCTGGTGATTTGTCTGTTCATATTTTGTATTTCATCCTGGTTCAGTCTTGGTGGGTTGTGCATTTCTAAGAATTTGTCCATTTCTTCCAGGTTGTCCATTTTTTTGGCATAGAGTTGCTTATAGTAATCTCTCGTGATCCTTTGTGTTTCTGCATGTCAGTTGTTACTTCTCCTTTTTCATTTCTAATTCTATTGATTTGAGTCTTCTCCCTTTTTTTCTTGATGAGTCTGGCTAATGGTTTACCAATTTTGTTTATCTTCTCAAAGAACCAGCATTTAGTTTTATTGATCTTTGCTATCATTTCCTTCATTTCTTTTTCATTTATTTCTGATCTGATCTTTATGATTTCTTTCCTTCTGCTAACTTTGGGGGTTTTTTGTTCTTCTTTCTCTAATGGCTTTAGGTGCAAGGTTAGTTTGTTTATCTGAGATATTTCCTTTTTCTTAAGGTAGGATTATATTGCTATAAACTTCCCTCTTAGAACTTCTTTTGCTGCATCCCATAGGTTTTGGGTCATCATGTCTCCATTGTCATTTGTTTCTAGGTATTTTTTGATTTCCTCTTTGATTTCTTCAGTGATCACTTTGGTATTAAGTAGTGTATTGTTTAGCCTCCATGTGTTTGTATTTTTTACAGATCTTTTCCTGTAATTGATATCTAGTCTCATAGCGTTGTGGTCAGAAAAGATACCTGATACGATTTCAATTTTCTTAAATTAACCAAGGCTTGATTTGTAACTCAAGATATGAGCTATCCTACAGAATGTTCCATGAGAACTTGAGAAAAATGTGTATTCTGTTGTTTTTGGATGGAATGTCCTATAAATATCAATTAAGTCCATCTTGTTCAATGTATCATTTAATGCTTGTGTTTCCTTATTTATTTTCATTTTGGAAGATCTGTCCATTGGTGAAAGTGGGGTGTTAAAATCCCCTGCTATGAATGTGTTACTGTCGATTTCCCCTTTTATGGCTGTTAGTATTTGCCTTATGTATTGAGGTGCTCCTATGTTGGGTGCATAACTATTTACAGTTGTTATATCTATATGTTCTTGGATTGATCCCTTGATCATTATGTAGTATTTTTCTTTGTTTCTTGTAATAGTCTTTATTTTAAAGTCTATTTTGTCTAATATGAGAATTGCTACTCCAGCTTTCTTTTGATTTCCATTTACATGGAATATCTTTTTCCATCCCCTCACTTTCAGTCTGTATGTGTCCCTAGGTCTGAAGTGGGTCTCTTGTAGACAGCATATATATGGGTCTTGTTTTTGTATCCATTCAGCCAGTCTGTGTCTTTTGGTGGGAGCATTTAATCCATTTATATTTAAGGGAATTATCAGTATGTATGTTCCTATTCCCATTTTCTTAATTGTTTTGGGTTTGTTATTGTAGGATTTTTCCTTCTCTTGTGTTTCTTGCCTAGAGAAGTTCCTTTAGCATTTGCTGTAAAGCTGGTTTGGTGGTGCTGAACTCTCTCAGCTTTTGCTTGTCTGTAAAGGTTTTAATTTCTCCATCAAATCTGAATGAGATCCTTGCTGGGTAGAGTAATCTTGGTTGTAGGTTTTTCTCCTTCATCACTTTAAATATGTCCTGCCACTCCCTTCTGGCTTGCAGGGTTTCTGCTGAAAGATCAGCTGTTAACCTTATGGGGATTCCCTTGTGTGTTATTTGTTGTTTTTCCCTTGCTGCTTTTAATATATTTTCTTTGTATTTAATTTTTGATAGTTTGATTAATATGTGTCTTGGCATGTTTCTCCCTGGATTTATCCTGTATGGGACTCTCTGTGCTTCCTGGGCTTGATTAACTATTTCCTTTCCCATATCAGGGAATTTTTCAACTATAATCTCTTCAAATATTTTCTCAGTCCCTTTCTTTTTCTCTTCTTCTTCTGGGACCCCTATAATTCGAATGTTGGTGCATTTCATGTTGTCCCAGAGGTCTCTGAGACTGTCCTCAGTTCTTTTCATTCTTTTTTCTTTATTCTGCTCTGCAGTAGTTATTTCCACTATTTTATATTCCAGGTCACTTATCCGTTCTTCTGCCTCAGTTATTCTGCTATTGATCCCTTCTAGATAATTTTTAATTTCATTTATTATGTTGTTCATTACTGTTTGTTTGCTCTTTAGTTCTTCTAGGTACTTTTTAAACTTTCTTGTATTTTGTGTATTCTGTTTCCAAGGTTTTGGTTCATCTTTACTATCATTATTCTGAATTCTTTTTCAGGTTGACTGCCTATTTCCTCTTCATTTATTACGTCTGTTGGGTTTTTTCCTTTTTGCTTCATCTGCTGTGTGTTTTTCTGTTTTCTCATTTTGCTTAACTTACTGTGTTTGGGGTCTCCTTTTCGCAGGCTTCAGGTTTGTAGTTCCCGTTGTTTTTGGTGTCTGTCCCCAGTGCCTGAGGTTGTTTCAGTGTGTTGTGTAGGCTTCCTGGTGGAGGGGACTAGTGCCTGTGTTCTGGTGGATGAGGCTGGATCTTGTCTTTCTGGTGGGCAGGTCCTCATCTGGTGGCTTGTTTGGGGGTGTCCTTGGCCTTATTATGATTTTATGCAGCCTCTCTGCTAATGGGTGGGGTTGTGTTCCTGTCTTGCTTGTTGTTTGGCATAGGGTGTCCAGCACTGTAGCTTGCTGGTCGTTGAGTGAAGCTGGGTCTTGGCGTGTGATGCAGATCTCTGGGAGATTTTTGCCGTTTGATATTACATGGAGCTGGGAGGTCTCTTGTGGACCAGTGTCCTGAAGTTGGCTCTCCCACCTCAGAGGCACAGCACTGACTCCTGGCTGGAGCACCAAGAGCCTTTCATCCACACAGCTCAGAATAAAAGAGAGAAAAAAAAGAAAGAAAGAAAGAAAGAGAAAGAAAGAGGATAAAATAAAATAAAATAAAGTAAAATAAATTAAAGTTATAAAAATAAAATATTATTATTAAGAAAAAAAAAGGAAAAAAAAAACGGACAGACAGAACCCTAGGACAAATGGTAAAAGCAAAGCTATACAGACAAAATCTCACACAGAAGCA